>NC_051229.1:22781865-23081865 GCF_015220715.1 Pygocentrus nattereri
ATCCAAGCACATGAAGACCATCGTAGAGATGGAGAACTCGGGCCTTGTCCACATGCTCAAGAACGGAAAGACTGAGGGTGAGGGAACTGGGGGTCTCTTTCCATCCATATATCTTTAAATGAAACTCGTCCACAGAAATGCTAATAATGACTGCAGTCTGGGGGAAGTCAGCACATGGGGTACATGGGGTCATGCTAACTGTCTTCTTTTTTGTACCTCTGATTTGTACCTGATTCATTGTGTTTAGGGAAATTTACTCAACCTGTTTTCTTCCCCTCCCTCTCCCCCTCTCTCTCTCTTTTCATATTTCTTTCTTTCTTGGCTACATCTTTCTTTGACCTCTCTTTTTCCTCACTCTCTCCCTCTTCTCCCCTCCTTCTCTATCCCTCTTCTCCCCCCACCTTGTCTGTCTGTCTGTCTGTCTGTCTGTCTGTCTGTCTGTCTGTCTGTCTGTCTGTCTGTCTGTCTGTCTGTCTGTCTGTCTCTCTCTCTCTCTCTCTCTCTCTCTCTCTCTCTCTCTCTCTCTCTCTGTCTCTCTGTCTCTCTGTCTCTCTGTCTCTCTGTCTCTCTGTCTCTCTGTCTCTCTCTCTCTCTCTCTCTCTCTCTGTCTCTCTCTGTCTCTGTGTCTCTCTCTGTGTCTCTCTCTCTCTCTCTCACACACATTCTCACACAGATCTGGCGTGTATGTATAAGCTGTTCAGCAGGGTACCAAACGGTCTGAAAACGATGTGTGAATGTATGAGTCTGTATCTGAGAGAGCAGGGCAAAGCACTGGTGTCTGAGGAGGGAGAGGGCAAGAACCCTGTTGACTACATACAGGTAAGAAACTCAGAGGTGGAGCAAGCAGGTCCAAGAGTTAAGCTGACAAAATGATTTTTATTGTGGTTGTAGTATTAATAGAAGTGGTTAGTAAAGTAGTAGTAGTAGTAGTAGTAGTAGTAGTAGTAGTAGTAGTAGTAGTAGTAGTAGTAGTAGTAGTGGTAGTAGTAATTGCACTGGCAGCAATAGTAGTAATTGCAGTAGTAGTAATTGCAGTGGTGGTAGTGGTAGTAGTAATTGCAGTGGTGGTAGTGGTAGTAGTAATTGCAGTGGTGGTAGCGGTAGTAGTAATTGCAGTGGTAACGGTAGTAGTAGTAGTAATTGCACTGGCAGCAATAGTAGTAATTGCAGTGGTAGCGGTAATAGTAGTAGTAATTGCAGTGGTGGTAGTGGTAGTAGTAATTGCAGTGGTGGTAGCGGTAGTAGTAATTGCAGTGGTGGTAGCGGTAGTAGTAATTGCAGTGGTAGCGGTAGTAGTAATTGCAGTGGCAGTAGTAATTGCAGTGGCAGGGGCAGTAGTAATTGCAGTGGTAGCGGTAGTAGTAATTGCAGTGGTAACGGTAGTAGTAGTAATTGCAGTGGCAGTAGTAGTAGTAATTGCAGTGGCAGTGGTAGTAGTAATTGCAGTAGTAGTAATTGCAGTGGCAGTAGTAATTGCAGTGGCAGTAGTAATTGCAGTGGCAGTAGTAGTAGTAATTGCAGTAGTAGTAGTAATTGCAGTGGCAGTAGTAGTAGTAATTGCAGTGGCAGTAGTAGTAGTAATTGCAGTGGCAGTAGTAATTGCAGTGGTAACGGTAGTAGTAGTAATTGCAGTGGTAGTAGTAGTAGTAATTGCAGTGGCAGTGGCAGTAGTAATTGCAGTGGCAGTAGTAATTGCAGTGGCAGTAGTAGTAGTAATTGCAGTAGTAGTAGTAATTGCAGTGGCAGTAGTAGTAGTAATTGCAGTGGCAGTAGTAGTAGTAATTGCACTGGCAGCAATAGTAGTAATTGCAGTGGTAGCGGTAGTAGTAGTAGTAATTGCAGTGGTGGTAGTGGTAGTAGTAATTGCAGTGGTAGCGGTAGTAGTAATTGCAGTGGTAACGGTAGTAGTAATTGCAGTGGCAGTAGTAATTGCAGTGGCAGGGGCAGTAGTAATTGCAGTGGTAGCGGTAGTAGTAATTGCAGTGGTAACGGTAGTAGTAGTAATTGCAGTGGCAGTAGTAGTAGTAATTGCAGTGGCAGTGGTAGTAGTAATTGCAGTAGTAGTAATTGCAGTGGTGGTAGCGGTAGTAGTAATTGCAGTGGTGGTAGCGGTAGTAGTAATTGCAGTGGCAGTAGTAGTAGTAATTGCAGTGGCAGTGGTAGTAGTAATTGCAGTAGTAGTAATTGCAGTGGTGGTAGCGGTAGTAGTAATTGCAGTGGTGGTAGCGGTAGTAGTAATTGCAGTGGTAGCGGTAGTAGTAATTGCAGTGGTAACGGTAGTAGTAATTGCAGTGGCAGTAGTAATTGCAGTGGCAGGGGCAGTAGTAATTGCAGTGGTAGCGGTAGTAGTAATTGCAGTGGTAACGGTAGTAGTAGTAATTGCAGTGGCAGTAGTAGTAGTAATTGCAGTGGCAGTGGTAGTAGTAATTGCAGTAGTAGTAATTGCAGTGGCAGTGGCAGTAGTAATTGCAGTGGCAGTAGTAATTGCAGTGGCAGTAGTAGTAGTAATTGCAGTGGCAGTAGTAGTAGTAATTGCAGTGGCAGTAGTAATTGCAGTGGTAACGGTAGTAGTAGTAATTGCAGTGGTAGTAGTAGTAGTAATTGCAGTGGCAGTGGCAGTAGTAATTGCAGTGGCAGTAGTAATTGCAGTGGCAGTAGTAGTAGTAATTGCAGTAGTAGTAGTAATTGCAGTGGCAGTAGTAGTAGTAATTGCAGTGGCAGTAGTAGTAGTAATTGCAGTGGCAGTAGTAATTGCAGTGGTAACGGTGGTAGTAGTAGTAGTAGTAGTAGTAGTAGTAGTAGTAGTAGTAGTAGTAGTAGTAGTAGTAGTAGTAGTAGTAGTAGTGGCAGTAGTGGCAGTAGTAGTAGTAGTGCAGTGGCAGTAGTAATTGCAGTGGTAACGGTAGTAGTAGTAATTGCAGTGGCAGTAGTAGTAGTAATTGCAGTGGCAGTGGTAGTAGTAATTGCAGTAGTAGTAATTGCAGTGGCAGTGGCAGTAGTAATTGCAGTGGCAGTAGTAATTGCAGTGGCAGTAGTAGTAGTAATTGCAGTGGCAGTAGTAGTAGTAATTGCAGTGGCAGTAGTAATTGCAGTGGTAACGGTAGTAGTAGTAATTGCAGTGGTAGTAGTAGTAGTAATTGCAGTGGCAGTGGCAGTAGTAATTGCAGTGGCAGTAGTAATTGCAGTGGCAGTAGTAGTAGTAATTGCAGTAGTAGTAGTAATTGCAGTGGCAGTAGTAGTAGTAATTGCAGTGGCAGTAGTAGTAGTAATTGCAGTGGCAGTAGTAATTGCAGTGGTAACGGTGGTAGTAGTAGTAGTAGTAGTAGTAGTAGTAGTAGTAGTAGTAGTAGTAGTAGTAGTAGTAGTAGTAGTGGCAGTAGTGGCAGTAGTAGTAGTAATTGCAGTGGCAGTAGTAGTAGTAATAATTGCAGTGGCAGTAGTAATTGCAGTGGTAACGGTGGTAGTAGTAGTAATTGCAGTGGTGGTAGCGGTAGTAGTAATTGCAGTGGTAGCGGTAGTAGTAATTGCAGTGGCAGTAGTAATTGCAGTGGCAGGGGCAGTAGTAATTGCAGTGGTAGCGGTAGTAGTAATTGCAGTGGTAACGGTAGTAGTAGTAATTGCAGTGGCAGTAGTAGTAGTAATTGCAGTGGCAGTGGTAGTAGTAATTGCAGTAGTAGTAATTGCAGTGGCAGTGGCAGTAGTAATTGCAGTGGCAGTAGTAATTGCAGTGGCAGTAGTAGTAGTAATTGCAGTAGTAGTAGTAATTGCAGTGGCAGTAGTAGTAGTAATTGCAGTGGCAGTAGTAGTAGTAATTGCAGTGGCAGTAGTAATTGCAGTGGTAACGGTAGTAGTAGTAATTGCAGTGGTAGTAGTAGTAGTAATTGCAGTGGCAGTGGCAGTAGTAATTGCAGTGGCAGTAGTAATTGCAGTGGCAGTAGTAGTAGTAATTGCAGTAGTAGTAGTAATTGCAGTGGCAGTAGTAGTAGTAATTGCAGTGGCAGTAGTAGTAGTAATTGCACTGGCAGCAATAGTAGTAATTGCAGTGGTAGCGGTAGTAGTAGTAGTAATTGCAGTGGTGGTAGTGGTAGTAGTAATTGCAGTGGTAGCGGTAGTAGTAATTGCAGTGGTAACGGTAGTAGTAATTGCAGTGGCAGTAGTAATTGCAGTGGCAGGGGCAGTAGTAATTGCAGTGGTAGCGGTAGTAGTAATTGCAGTGGTAACGGTAGTAGTAGTAATTGCAGTGGCAGTAGTAGTAGTAATTGCAGTGGCAGTGGTAGTAGTAATTGCAGTAGTAGTAATTGCAGTGGTGGTAGCGGTAGTAGTAATTGCAGTGGTGGTAGCGGTAGTAGTAATTGCAGTGGCAGTAGTAGTAGTAATTGCAGTGGCAGTGGTAGTAGTAATTGCAGTAGTAGTAATTGCAGTGGTGGTAGCGGTAGTAGTAATTGCAGTGGTGGTAGCGGTAGTAGTAATTGCAGTGGTAGCGGTAGTAGTAATTGCAGTGGTAACGGTAGTAGTAATTGCAGTGGCAGTAGTAATTGCAGTGGCAGGGGCAGTAGTAATTGCAGTGGTAGCGGTAGTAGTAATTGCAGTGGTAACGGTAGTAGTAGTAATTGCAGTGGCAGTAGTAGTAGTAATTGCAGTGGCAGTGGTAGTAGTAATTGCAGTAGTAGTAATTGCAGTGGCAGTGGCAGTAGTAATTGCAGTGGCAGTAGTAATTGCAGTGGCAGTAGTAGTAGTAATTGCAGTGGCAGTAGTAGTAGTAATTGCAGTGGCAGTAGTAATTGCAGTGGTAACGGTAGTAGTAGTAATTGCAGTGGTAGTAGTAGTAGTAATTGCAGTGGCAGTGGCAGTAGTAATTGCAGTGGCAGTAGTAATTGCAGTGGCAGTAGTAGTAGTAATTGCAGTAGTAGTAGTAATTGCAGTGGCAGTAGTAGTAGTAATTGCAGTGGCAGTAGTAGTAGTAATTGCAGTGGCAGTAGTAATTGCAGTGGTAACGGTGGTAGTAGTAGTAGTAGTAGTAGTAGTAGTAGTAGTAGTAGTAGTAGTAGTAGTAGTAGTAGTAGTAGTAGTAGTAGTAGTGGCAGTAGTGGCAGTAGTAGTAGTAATTGCAGTGGCAGTAGTAGTAGTAATAATTGCAGTGGCAGTAGTAATTGCAGTGGTAACGGTGGTAGTAGTAGTAATTGCAGTGGTGGCAGTAGTAGTAGTAATTGCACTGGCAGCAATAGTAGTAATTGCAGTAGTAGTAATTGCAGTGGTAGCGGTAGTAGTAGTAGTGATTGCAGTGGTGGTAGTGGTAGTAGTAATTGCAGTGGTGGCAGTGGCAGTAGTAATTGCAGTGGTAGCGGTAGTAGTAGTAGTAATTGCAGTGGCAGTAGTAGTAGTAATTGCAGTGGCAGTAGTAGTAGTAATTGCAGTGGCAGTAGTAGTAGTAATTGCAGTGGCAGTAGTAATTGCAGTGGCAGTAGTAGTAGTAATTGCAGTGGCAGTAGTAGTAATTGCAGTGGCAGTAGTAATTGCAGTAGTAGTAGTAGTAGTAGTAGTAGTAGTAGTCATAGTCTTGTGGGCTGGATATGATCTCTTAAGAAGAATACACGTCTGGCCTGGTTTAAATGTTTTACACTTGCTGTCATTATAACGTCACATGTGGTCCTGCGTTACTGTAGTAGAAGTAAAATTTAGAGTTTGTTTAATTGTTGAACTTACTACATAAATTCTGTTTTAACCCAAGCGCCGTCATTGCCATGACACCATGAACAGATGCATCCTGGGGCAGCTCACATCACTGTCTATTTTATCATGCAGGGTCTGCTGGACTTGAAGACTCGCTTCGACCGTTTCCTCCAGGAGTCGTTCAGCAATGACCGGCTCTTCAAGCAGACCATTGCTGGAGACTTTGAGTATTTCCTCAACCTCAACTCCCGATCGCCTGAGTACCTCTCACTGTTTATCGACGACAAGCTGAAGAAAGGAGTCAAAGGAGTATGACTCTTACCTCAAATCCATAGCGATAATTGTTGCCTAGATGACATTTATGAACGTCTAGAGTCCTGCAGTTTCCTGAATTGTGTATTTGTGTGTGTTGTAGCTGACAGAGCAGGAGGTAGAGTCCATTCTGGATAAGGCAATGGTGCTGTTCCGGTTCATGCAGGAAAAGGACGTGTTTGAGCGCTACTACAAACAGCATCTAGCAAGGAGACTGCTTACCAACAAGAGCGTCTCAGACGATTCAGAGAAAAACATGATCTCCAAGCTCAAGGTTCGAGGCACTAATTGCTGTTGAATAGCAATTTTGCATCATTACTTTCAGCACTTGTATTGATATCTGTCTATAAACCTGTCTATCTTTGCATAAGTCTGTGTATTCTTGGCATTGCTATGAAGGTCAAACAGATATGAAAAAAAAAAAAAAAAAAAAAATATATATATATATATATATATATATATATATATATATATATATATATATATATATATATATATATATATATTTAATTAATTAATTAATTAATTAATACTATACAGTGGTGTGAAAAAGTGTTTGCCCCCTTCCTCATTTCCTGTTTTTTTGCATGTTTGTCACACTTAAGTGTTTCGGAACATCAAACCAATTTAAACAATAGTCAAGGACAACACAAGTAAACACAAAATGCAGTTTGTAAATGAAGGTGTTTATTATTAAAGGAGAAAAAAAATCCAAACCATCATGGCCCTGTGTGAAAAAGTGATTGCCCCCCTCGTTAAAACATACTATAACTGTGGTTTTTAACACCTGAGTTCAATTTCTCTAGCCACACCCAGGCCTGATTATTGCCACACCTGTTCTCAATCAAGACATCACTTAAATAGGAGCTGCCTGACACAGTAAAGTCCACCAAAAGATCCTTAAAAGCTACACATCATGCCGAGATCCAAAGAAATTCAGGAACAATTGAGAAAGAAAGTAATTGAGATCTATCAGTCTGGAAAGGGTTATAAAGCCATTTCCAAAGCTTTGGGAATCCAGCGAACCACAGTGAGAGCCATTATCCACCAACAGTGGTGAACCTTCCCAGGAGTGACCGGCCACCCAAAATTACCCCAAGAGCGCAGCGACGACTCATCCAAGAGGTCACAAAAGACCCCACAACAACATCCAAAGAACTGCAGGCCTCACTTGCCTCAGTTAAGGTCAGGATTCATGCCTCCACCATCAGAAAAAGACTGGGCAAAAATGGCCTGCATGGCAGAGTTCCAAGAAGAAAACCACTGCTGAGCAAAAAGAACATTAAAGCTCGTCTCAATTTTTCCAAAACACATCTTGATGATCCCCAACACTTTTGGGAAAACATTCTGTGGACCGATGAGACAAAAGTGGAACTCTTTGGAAGGTGTGTTTCCCATTACATCTGGTGTAAAAGGAACACTGCATTTCAGAAAAAGAACATTATACCAACAGTAAAATATGGTGGTGGTAGTGTGATGGTCTGGGGCTGTTTTGCTGCGTCAGGACCTGGAAGACTTGCTGTGATAAATGGAACTATGAATTCTGCTGTCTACCAAAAGATCCTGAAGGAGAATGTCTGACCATCTGTTCGTGAACTCAAGCTGAAACGAACTTGGGTTCTGCAGCAGGACAATGATCCTAAACACACCAGCAAGTCCACCACTGAATGGTTGAAGAAAAACAAAATGAAGACTTGAGTGGCCTAGCCAAAGTCCTGACCTGAATCCTATTGAGATGTTGTGGTATGACCTTAAAAAGGCCGTTCATGCTCGAAAACCCTCTAATGTAACTGAATTAGAACAATTCTGCAAAGATGAGTGGGTCAAAATTCCTCCAGAACGCTGTAAAAGACTCTTTGCAAGTTATCGCAAACGCTTGGTTGCAGTTGTTGCTGCTAAGGGTGGCCCAACCAGTTATTAGGTTTAGGGGGCTTTTTCACACAGGGCCATGATGGTTTGGATTTTTTTTCTCCTTTAATAATAAACACCTTCATTTACAAATTGCATTTTGTGTTTACTTGTGTTGTCCTTGACTATTGTTTAAATTGGTTTGATGTTCCGAAACACTTAAGTGTGACAAACATGCAAAAAAACAGGAAATGAGGAAGGGGGCAAACACTTTTTCACACCACTGTATAGTTTCAGCTAAACGGATCTTCATTGAAGTTGCTTTAATGTTATTTTCATGCTAATAATGTTTTTTTTATTAGTAATCAAATAAAACATAATTTGACCCGTGGTGTGTAAACTTACATAGGACTGTACTCGAATTCTGTAGATTGTTGCTCTGGGCCGGTAAATCTCATGTGTTTCATAGCTTCTGTAACTGTTTGGTACACATTGGCCATGGCAGAGACACTGCTCTCACAGTCCTCTTTCCTCATTCTACTTTTCTGTTTTTCTTTTTCTCAGATTCACTTGTCTGTTAAAAAGAGCTTGAAACTTTTCCACAGACTAACATTTCAGTAGTTACTGGTTACTGGTCTTACTCCCCCAGTATAACTGATTTTGTGGTTGTAGGTTTTTAATTTGCCTTTTTTTTTTCTCGGAACTTGTACAGCAATCTGGGCTCCAAATGAAACGGAAAAAAAGTGCTTCATAAACTCCATTACTGTTGTTGGTTTCTGCACTGAAGAACTGAAACTATTGAAAATTGTAGTGACATCACCATAAGCACGTTCTAATGCCTCTGTTTTGTAACTGTGTTGCAGACAGAGTGCGGTTGTCAGTTTACCTCTAAACTGGAAGGCATGTTCAGGGACATGAGCATCTCTAACACAACAATGGATGAGTTCCGCCAGCACCTGCAGTCTACAGGGGTAAGACACACCACAATCCATCAGACCAGGTCACGGATGGAAAAGAGTGCATTTTCAGCCAACTGAGAAATTAGGACACTCATTGAAGGGGCTTACAGGTGCCAAAACTTGAAGCCCTGTTCACAAATACATCTGCCAAATACATCTGACAAATACGTCTCCACTGATTTCATGATGGGCGGAAGGTTACTATGCACGTTTAATATTTGCTGTGATTACTAATGTAACGTTACAAACAGGAGAGAAGATGAACAGTAATGAGCTACTTTACTCTTTAGACGGCCCTTTGACGCTGTCAGTGACACATTGAGACACTTTAGCTTTAACAATACATTGTGCGTCCCTGACCACCTCTGAGGATGGTTAGTGATCAGATCCCAGTGCATCTTGAACGTGCATTGGAACTGGTTCACACATGTACTTAGGGCTGTTCACTTATGATCAGATCACCCAAGATACATGCTTATGTCCATAAGCATGGTAAAAGGATCTTAATAATTTAAAATAAAATAAACTTGATTATGTAGTTTCTTGATTATGTGGTTTCTGACATACTGTTATCTGCAATAAAGGATAAAGTATAACCTGGAATTGAACTACTGCTGCTAGGGCTTTTAACAATGTACTGTTGTTAAATTTTATAGATAATGATGGCCATTCAGTCTCAGAAACCATATAAGCAAGTCTTATTTAGATTACTTAATAAATTGATGCAGTTCTAGTCCAGTGTGTGATGTAGGCTTGCGGGGTGCTAATTGGTGGCTATATGCTTACTTTACTTGTTAGCTACATAGGCCTCATAGGTTCAAGAAGAAATAAAAATCCATAAAGAATTAAACTTCAGACACCATTTTCTTTGCTTGTTGAGTATATTATGTAGACAGAAGTATTGGGACACACCTAATAATTGTTAAGTTCAAGTGTTTAAGACATACCTATTGCTAACATGTGGTTAAAATATAGCACATAGCCTTGCAATATTAATAGACAAACACTGGCAGTAGTATTTTAGACAATTCTGTGCTTCCAACTTTGTGGGAACAGTTTGCGAAAGGCCCCTTTCCATTTCGGCATGGCTATGGCCCAGTGCACAAAGCAAGCTCCAAAAAGGCATGGCTGGGTGAGTTTGGTGTGGAAGGACATGACAGAGCCCATCCAGCACCTTTGGGATGAACTAGAACAGATTGTGAGCCAGGCCGACTCATCCAGCATCAGTGTCTGACTTCACAAATGCTCTTCTGGATGAATGGGCAAAAACTCCCACAGACATACTCCAATCTTGTAGAAAGTTTCCTTGAAGAATGGAGGCTGTTGTGGAGGACCAACTACATATTAATGTGCCTAAATCTAAGGATTTAGAATGGGATGTCAAGAGGTGTAATGTGTAGGTGTCCTGATACCTTTGTGCATATAGTGTATGTGTGTATTAAGGTATTTAACCTTTTTGTTTTTAAATATGAATAGCGCTGGTCTGCAAAGGGGTAGAAGTGCACACTGGTTACAGTTGCATGCTCATGAAATTCACCTTTCTTTGTATATCAGTGGTCACCAAACCTGGTCCTGGAGATCTACATTTCTTTGGAGTCTAGTTTTAACAGTCTGCCACACCTGCTCTAGCTTATTAACTTCTTTGGAAGTTTTTGATTGGCTGTATCAGAAGCATGATGGAACATGATGTTTTGCTTTTCTTCTGTGTTTGAGCTCTAATTTTGCTGCATGTCTGTGTGTTGTCTCTTGTCTCAGGTATCTCTAGGTGGCGTTGATCTAACAGTCAGAGTTTTGACTACAGGTTATTGGCCTACGCAGTCGGCCACGCCCAAATGCAACATCCCCCCTTCCCCACGGCACGCCTTTGAGGTTTTCAGAAGGTAGAGTATACCTTCTTTTTGGCAGACAGAATTCTTGCTGGTGGACAGTCTGGCATTTGTTACGTTTTTCATTTTGGCTGTAGTTTCCTTTAAATTATCAAGCTTTATGCTGGAGCAAGCCACAACCTGCTGTTTTAGATTGAAGAATGTGGGTGTACAAGCATCAAAGCTTGTGTATGATCTGTGTGAACTACATGCAGGTTTTACTTGGCCAAGCACAGTGGCAGGCAGCTCACATTGCAGCACCACATGGGCTCAGCAGACCTCAACGCCACCTTCTATGGACCTATTAAAAAGGTAGACACCTCAAAATTGCTCTCATGTACATCGATCTACATTCGGAATGTAAGTGCATAGGATAGAAATGTTATATTCTAAATATTACAGTATCATCATAAATTGGTTAAAATCATTAGATGCACTAAATTTGCTGTTCATAATGATGGTTTACATGTTTCCCTATCTGTTCCTCAAATGTTTCTGAAAACAGAATAAGTGACGAGTTCATTGTAATGACATCATTGTGCCTTATACCTTTTACATTTTTAAATACATGCTCTCTCTCTCTCTCTGTAGGAGGATGGGTCTGAGCTGGGTGTAGGTGGAGCACAAGTAACAGGTTCTAACACAAGGAAGCACATACTACAAGTGTCCACCTTCCAGATGACCATACTCATGCTCTTCAACAACAGAGAGAAGTGCACCTTTGAGGTATGACCATTCTAGCTCTTTTTAGACACTAGAAACTAGAAAACTAGGGATAAAAGATAATCAGCTCTCTGGGGGTTGGCATTTAAACTTGAATTAAATAGTTGTTTGGTTAGTGCTTTATCTATTTTAAAAGCCCCTCGTTGCCATAAACATGGCATTAATTCACTTTCTCCAGTGCCTAACCGCTGACGATTTTGACATTTTGACTTGTAGGAGATCCAGCAGGAGACAGATATCCCGGAGCGGGAGCTGGTGCGGGCGCTACAGTCTCTGGCGTGCGGGAAGCCCACGCAAAGAGTGCTCACCAAGGAGCCCAAGAGTAAAGAGATAGAGAACGGACACATGTTTACAGTCAACGACCAGTTTACCTCCAAACTGCACAGAGTCAAAATCCAGACAGGTACGGTCACTACCCTTTCTGGGGGAGAGGGGGCACTGGAGAGGTGCCAGAAAGGCATAGAAACGCAGTGTCAGAATTTTCTGCAAATCACTGACTGCCTCGTTTTAGTCATTGTGTGCTCAGCCCTGGAGGCCCTCAGGCAAGTCCTCATTTTTGTTCTATTTTAGCTCCCAGCACATCTGAGCCAGCTACTCAGCACTTGATCAGCAGTTAAATAGCTCAGGTGCAGGAGAACAAAAATGTAGATCATTGGTAGTTCCTTGAAAACTGGGTTCCTGGCCACTATCTGCACCATAT
Organism: Pygocentrus nattereri; assembly: GCF_015220715.1. Classification (NCBI taxonomy): domain Eukaryota; kingdom Metazoa; phylum Chordata; class Actinopteri; order Characiformes; family Serrasalmidae; genus Pygocentrus; species Pygocentrus nattereri. Next base: position 22,793,943 of record NC_051229.1, read on the forward strand.
TAAACTCTGTTGAAGTACGTAGCTATAGAAATGTGTTTTTTTTAACATATTATATTAACATAAGTTAATTTTGTACTGGAATATGAGTGCATATATACTTATTAGATTAGCAGATTGATTTGCTTAGAATTTATTAGTCAAGCAGTTCTCAAACATTTTTAATCCAAGGCTCCCATTTGCTCCCAACCCTTCTGCCCCCAGTCATTACTTTCACATAAATAATTAGGACCATGTCTTGGATGTCCATTTTGCTAGCTATCGCTGGCCTGCACACAGAGACATGCCACTTGGGCTGGATTAACCAAACCAGGTAGTTGATGATAAGTACAAATAATGCTGGGCTCCCTCAAATACAGATTTATAAAGGATTACATGAAAACACTGGCATACATAAAAGCTTTTTGCATTACTGTATTTATATTTATTCTTGGTAGTTTCCTGAGCAAAGAACACTTCCGGCCCATATAAATAGGTTTTTTTTTTTTTTTTTTAATTATAAATTGTTTTAGGAGCCTAAAACTTGTGCACAGTACAGTAAACACATAAGTTGAAGACAGTGAATGCTTTACATACCCAGCTACTGGTGTTTGAGTTTGCTTTTAATTGTGCAGCTGTGCTGTATGCGTTTATTTAAGCACACAGGCAATAACCTTATGTTGTGTATTTTGTTGTATCTAGTTGCTGCTAAGCAGGGGGAGTCGGACCCAGAGAGGAAAGAGACACGGCAAAAAGTGGATGATGACCGAAAACATGAAATCGAGGCTGCCATCGTACGCATCATGAAATCTAGGAAGAAGATGCAGCACAATGTACTTGTAGCAGAGGTACGTGACACACCCACAGGCTGCTTCAGCAGCTCACTGTATGACCTCATTATTGAAAATGTTTTAAGGTTCTGACAGTGTTTGTTTGATCGTAGTGGATGATGGCAGTTGATTGATCTGTACTTTTCAAATCCAGTCATCCCTGAGCACATACTTTGTGTTTGTGGTTTCTTCCATGCTACACTGTATGATTCAAATGTTTGAATCAAAAATGAAAATGTTTGTGTTTTCAAAAATATAAAGGCAGTTTGGTTGTAGACAATTGGGAAAAAAATGATAATTTGTTAGTCCTGAACAACTGAAGGTTGCCAAATAATCAGTAGGACAAAAGGGCCTAGATGTGTCCAGAATGATGAACAGAGCTGGAGAAGATTCTAAAATGACTGAGAAAGCTGTATAACCAGAGTTATGTTGTAATATTGAGTTTATGTTTAATTTGGAATTGGTCAATTTGAAAGTGGACATAAAATTTTAAGGTTATTAACTTGCCTGAACAACATAAACAGATAATTACATTATGTAATTTAATAAATGAAAATTAAATCACTTTAATGAATAGTTTAATATTTAAATTCACATCGTAGAGGTGATTTCAAAACTTTTGAATGGGAGGGTATATTTCTAGGGAGGCAACAAAATTTCAGCCTTTGAGAAAGTGGGGAAAATAAGTGAAGATTTTGTATGAAAAAACATGAGATTAAGTCTCCAATGAACGGTCAAACTGAATCATCTGAATTCAAATGAGAAACAGTGATTAAAAATGCACAGACTTGATGCTGATGCTGTTAGCGCCCCGCTGCTGTAGGAACTTCAAACTTCTAAACGGGAGTCCAATACCACATTCACATACTTTACATATTAAGTAAATGAGGTTAAAAAAATCTTAAATGGGTGTTTTTGGTCATTATGGTGGACGTTTGGCAGCTAGGAAGTATTTTTATTTTCATAATTTTACAACTTTTGTTTCATATTATCAGAGGTGGAAAATGAAGGTCCAGAAAGTAAAAATCCTTCCCAGGATTTTGTTCCAACTGCTTGGACAGCTCTGCTGGTGTTTTGATCTAACTAGAGAAGCCAGGCCGTTGGAACAAAATACTGGGAAGGATTTTTACTTTCTGGACCTGAATTTCCCACCTCCTGCGTATTATTTAGTAAGTGGTTTAAAAATGTAGTCTTCTAGTTCTCTGCCAACATTGGAGATTACTGCTTTTAAAGCATCACCAGCATTACTATGTTAAAAGCTTAAATAAAACAGCAATTTACGTATAAAAGATACAGTGAGTCCAAGAAGTATTTGATCCCTTGCTGATTTTCTTCGTTGGCCCACTAATAAAGACATGATCATTCGATACTTTTAATGGTAGATGTATTCTTACATGGAGAGACAGAATATTAAAAAGAAAATCCAGAAAATAAATCTAAGGAATATATATTAATTGATTTGTATTTCATGGAGTGAAATAAGTATTTGATCCCTTAGTATTCATTAGCAGTTCTGGCTTTTACAGACCAGTTAGACACTCCCAATCAACTTGTTACCTGACCTGAAGCCACCTGTTCTCACTAATCACTTGTGTGAAAAACACCTGTCCACAGAATCAGACAGATCACACAGATTTCAAGTCTCCAACATGGGTAAAACCAAAGAGCTGTCACAGGACCTCAGAGTCAGAATTGTTGACCTTCACAAAGCTGGAATGGGCTACAAAAAGATTAGTAAGATGTTGGATGTGAAAGTAACAACTATTGGTGCAATTATCAGAAAGTTTAAAGAGTATAACATGACAATCAACAGACCTCGGCCCGGTGCTCCAAAGAAGATTTCGCCTCGTGGGGTGGCAATGATGCTGAGAACGGTCAGAAATCGTCCTGCAACCACTCGGCAGGAGTTAGCAAATGACCTGAAGGCAGCTGGGACCACAGTTTGCAAGGAAACAATTGGCAACACTTTGCGCAACAATGGATTCACATCCTGCAGTGCCCGAAAGGTACCCCTGCTGAAGGGAGCACATGTGGAGGCGCGCCTCAAGTATGCCAATGATCATTTGAAAGATGAACCAAGTTATTGGGAGAAGGTTTTGTGGTCAGACGAGACCAAAATTGAACTTTTTGGCCTCAACTCCACCCGCCATGTGTGGAGGAAGAAAAATGCTGCCTATGACCCCAAGAACACTGTGCCCACCGTCAAGCATGGAGGTGGAAGCATAATGTTTTGGGGGTGTTTCTCTGCCAAGGGTACAGGGCTACTTCACCGCATCACTGGGAAGATGGATGGAGCCATGTACCGCACAATCCTGAGGGACAACCTCCTCCCCTCTGCCAGGGATCTGAAAATGGGCCGTGGTTGGGTCTTCCAACATGATAACGACCCTAAACATACAGCAAAGGCAACAAAGGATTGGCTCAAGAAAAATCACATTAAGGTCATGGAGTGGCCCAGCCAGTCGCCAGACCTCAATCCGATCGAAAATCTATGGAGGGAGCTGAAGGTCAGAGTTGCCAAGCGACAGCCCACCAACCTTCGTGATTTAGAGAGGATCTGCAAAGAAGAGTGGGCCAAAATTCCCCCTGGTGTGTGTGCTAAACTTGTGGTTAACTACAACAAACGTCTCACCGCTGTGCTTGCAAACAAAGGCTTTGCCACTAAGTATTGAGTGTGTTTGGCAAGAGGGATCAAATACTTATTTTCCTCATTGAAATACAAATTAATTAAAATATATTCTTTAAAATTATATTCTGGATTTTTGTCTTGATATTCTGTCTCTCCATGTTAGAATATATCTACCATTAAAAGTGCAGAAGGATAGTGTCTTTATTAGTGGGCAAACAAAGAAAATCAGCAAGGGATCAAATACTTCTTGGACTCACTGTATGTTTTTCCACTTTTTGCCCTGAATTTTGGTTTTGGTCAGGAACTTTCATTGTATTTTCCATTGTTCATGTCACTGTACATTTCCAGTCATCTGATTCGTTGTTTCTTCCATCAGGTAACCCAGCAGCTGAGGGCGCGATTCCTGCCCAGCCCTGTGGTGATCAAAAAGCGCATTGAAGGACTTATAGAGAGAGAATATCTGGCACGAACGCCAGAAGATCGCAAAGTCTACACTTATGTTGCATAGACAAACATCTGCAACAAGAGGAGGAGAGAGTGAAAACAAAAGGATAAAAAAAAGAATAAAGACTGTTGTTCGCATGGACTGGACGTTTTAAATGGTGAAATCTGGAAAGCAGACTTTTTTTCCTCCAGAACAAAAACAACAAAGCAAACAAATAACAAAGTATCAGAAATAAACAACAAACAGAATTAAAAAGAACATCCATTAAGTGTTGTAGATTGTTTTAATTAGGCCACCACTTCCCACTCCTGTACGAATCTCAGCCATGGACAGATCTGGCTTCAAGCTCTTCACTGGTTTATCCTTCTAGAGATCGACCCTCAAGAGAAAAAAATCCCTTGGGAAAATGTGAATGCACCACACATGTTTTTTTCAATACTGTGTAAAAATAAGAAAATTAATTATTAAAAACATCAAAAAACAGCAAAATGTGGATTGCTGAAGAAAAAAAAAACAAATAAAAATGTTGATATTGAAACACTTGCCACGTTCTCAGCCATGTAATGAAGGTTTCCGTGGTAACTCGTGGTCTCTTGACAGCGCAAAGGCTCGAGACATCGTCGTAATTTCATCTTTGGTTTATTAAACAGATCTAGATACGTGCAGTCTAGGAAGCTGGGAGCGTTCTGAACCATTTATTGAAATGAAATGCGTAATAACTGAGCTGACAACACTTGCATATTTGAAGGAATTGAGTGTGACAGAGCGGCAGATGGTTTAAAGCTTAGGTTTCAAATGCAGACAGGATTTGATTATTTTCGAAGCAGTGAAATGCTTTCTCTCGTCTGCCACTCCAGTAACCAGAATCTACCGCCTTTATTTCAAAGACCGTGTTTATTAATAATGTAATTGAAGGCCAAATGTTAGGATGAAACGCTAATAGTGTAAAATTAAACAGGTATTCATTTCAAAGAAATAAGACATGAATATATGTAACAGTCAAAAGTTTCAGTAAATGTCTTCAGCAATAGTGTCTAACTAACTGATTCTTGTTAGTTTTATTCCCAGTGATTCTTCTGCAGGGTTTCATTGTGACTCTAACGGTCTTATCACACCCAGAAGCTCCCAGACAAGCTGAATAAGGTGTAAAGTTTGATGAACTGAATCAAGTTTGTTAAACTAGAAGTTTGGAAAGAATGAACAACTGCTAAATGTAAGGAACTGTTATCCACAACTAATATGAAGGTGGATCTCATATAATACATTAGGGTTAGAGTACATTACTGAAACTCAAATATACTTTAAACTGATAGCCTGTCTGCACCTTGCATTAACATAGTGGATGTCCAGATCATATCTGCATATACTTTGACCGGATACCGTACACTTTTCGCCAATATGTGTCCCCAGGGTGACTAGATGAGATCAGATTTTACTTCCCCATGTAAAAAGTACATTAACAGATGCATCGTTTCCATTTTGTTTGTTTGCGTGGTCCTGCTTTACAATACAAGTCAACAAGCTCGACTTGGACATTTTCATCGGCCCAGAGTCAGAAGGCTTCTTAGTTTGGGCAGCCACTGCCATGCGTGTTCTCTGTGTTTTGTTCATTGTTTATCCTGTATCCTGGTAGTCAGCATTCGGCAGACACTTGTCCACTTTTTCAGTTGTATACAGGTAACACATTCCGTTCATACTGGGGTTGACTGTCAAGATCCATCTCTGACCTCCAAATGTGGTTTGGCTACATTCATTATGAGGCCAAAGTGGTACAAATGTTTTTAAATCAGATCTGAGCCACTTTCAGATGTGGTCTTATATTGGATACTTATTTGTTGTGGCCATGCAACTTTCATGAGGATGCTCAAATCAGAATTCGTGTGGTTGTTGCAAGGCTTCAGAAGACATCCTTCACCAATTTCTGACGGAATTCTGTTTGATCTCTTTCTGCACACTCACAAGCATCAGATTCATCTGCTTGGGGAAGGGGCCCGAAGCTCAACTAATGTTATAAATGGTTCTTCTGCATGTTGAAAAATATAGGATAAAACCAAAATTGTGGCTCTGTGATTAGAAAAATTGCAAATTTCAAACATAAAAACGATTCACTGTTCAGCTCTACTGCCAAGTGAACCATACTGTACTTAAGTACCAGTTTTTATTTATTTATTTATTTATTTATTACACTTCCTGCTGGAGTCCCAAGCCGTAACGTTTGCATGGAGCTACTTATGACTAAAACTCAACCTTAAGATTTAAAATGAAAGTCTGATGTTTTGTCCTTCTGTAAAGTTACCATTTGGAGATATGAGATTTTGTTCTGACAGAAACAATATATTAAGAAGTTTTAGAACATGGTTACTTTACGGAAGTAGACAAAGACCCATTCTAGGTGTCCCTGGCATTTTGGGGAAATATCTGAATTTGCATAATTCCATGGTTCAGACGTAAACGAAGTCATTCAGAGTAGTTTATTGTGAAATGGAGAGAATTGTAGAGAAACTTGCAGACTCAGAATTCTTTACAGTTATAGAAAGCCAGGAGCCGCTACATCTACAACCCTAATATAGTCATTTTGTTTACTATATAAAATGACAAGTGAACCTACACTTCTTCTAGGCTTTTATATCTAACAGTTATTGTAGTAAAGCAGTGGTACATCTGGAAGAAAAGTTTTTTTTAGGGAACTACTGTCCTACATGTATCTCTCCACCATAAATATTTCAAAAATATGTTTTTGGCTGTGAACCTTTATAGTAAAATAGTAAAACAATATCTCAGGCATCTGGCAGCTTATTTGTAATAATTTCTTGTAATAACTTACTGAGGGAGATTTTAGATGCATTAAATCTTCAGACTTCTGGTTCCTTTTGCCACCAGTACTGAGAAACAGTTTTTAGTGCTTTCACTGCTTTAACACGGCCATTACAAATGGTCAGTGGTTGTTAATGAGCCATGCCTGACTTTCCAAAATCAGCTTTTTGTAGGTTATTCCAGGACCAGGGTTGGTCTAACCAACACCGGCCACCTTATTAGGAATGTCCTTCATTGGCTGTCCAGGTCCTCGGACAGTCCTGTGAGCCTCTACCCAAAGCCAGTCTCAATATCACTAAAATTGGTGCTTGTGCAGCCATGAGTTCTCCTAGTCAATCAAGAATTACTTCCACATGAGAATCACTTTGGACAGGATTATCCTCAGGCTGGTTAGCAAGTGTTACAATAACATTTATTTGATAACCTTATGACTGTCAACTTTACACAGTCTCAAAGGCTCGTTCTCATAAAGCTGCTACTTCAAAGGGATTATTGTAATTGTATTGGAGCAAGTAGACACATTGAGAAGAAAACCACACCCAAGCACTGATTGAAACATTTAGTTTTTATCTCCCTTCACCTCCTAGAAGACAAAAAGGCAGGAGGAAAATTAAACTGCCAGGACAAAAAAAAAACCTGAACACACTGAACCGTTGATTTAAGATTTCTTTTATTTCAATGTAGACTTGATGCTTTTTACAGCATAAAATTAAATTAGTTCTGAGGGTAATGAGCAGAATGGGTTAAAGTCTAAATAAAATTGTCAAATTTATTAAAACAGTGAAAAACAATAGGCCAAAGTATCTGGAAATAAAATCACCGGTTTTTTGTTTGTTAGTTGTTCGGTTTTCTTCTCAGTTTCTGCCAGCAGTATGTTAAATTACTGATTTGATATCTTAAAAAAAAATCACTAATATTTCAAAATAATATTTTTTTCTAATATAAATGTATTTAGTATCACTTCAGGGATGGGAAATATGATATTTTTGTGATTTATTGTGATGTTTTATTATCATCTTATACAGTATGCTTTTCTGAGCATAACATGGATATAGTCAGTACTTAAAGAACACAGATCAACTGCATGTTTTATTACAAAGAGATCATAGTCCTGGTTTTAGAGCTGTACAGATAATAAAGATCATTGGCTGTTTGTAAATGGGGTACTACTAGTACAACTTGCTGTATTGCCCACCCCTAATCTCTATACTGACTAATTTTTCAAAAATAATAGTATCTCAAAATACAGTATCTCAAAATAGTGACTTATTCAAGCTGGATTAGGTTTACTAGAGGAGGTGCGGTAATAATATGTGGGGATAAAATGGGTAATAACTGATTCATATGGCACAGTATTGAGAGCTATCTGTGCTAACTTGAAAAACAGTGGAAAAAGGTGATAAATACATATTTCTTTTGCATAGCGACATGCAGAATACGTACCAAAAATGAAAAACAAAACCTCTTATGTCATTTTCACGGCACTTGACCTCTTTGCTGAAACAAATGAGGATTGCATTTAAAAACATAATGCTAAATTCACATCAGAATTAAATACAATCCACCTTAAAATGTAATGAAAGGACATCTATATTGCTTTCCACTCTTCTTTAAATGGAGTTTTCTCTTGAAATGAAGTAATAACAGTGAATATAGTGAAAATGTATTGCACACATGACACTGTTTCCATAGGTAACAGTGTATGTGCCAAAATGAACAGTAAAACCTCTACTACAGTGTTTTCAGGACACTGTCCGTAATTTTTGTACATCAGATGTATTTGCCTCATTAAAATGAAACCAAAACAGAGCATTAGCATAGTATAGTATAGTATAGCATAGTAACATAAAACGATAAACATACCAAAATTAAAAATGAAAGATCCATTACACTGACTTAAGTACTGCAGAGTTGAAAGCAATACAATGATGCCTTTTTACATTTCAAGGCAGACTGTATTCAATTCTGACACCAATTCAGCATTTTGTTTTAAACGTGCAAATCTAAAGCTTTTGTTTTTCCATTTTGGCACATATTCTACATGTCACTACAGAAAAGTAATGTCATGTACATTACATTTAACGTTTTTCCACTATAGTGACTGCTTTCAATTTGGCACACATTCCTCTCTATAGGATAAAGGATCAGTGTAATTTCTCCAAATTACCTCAAATAGCCTGGATGGAACATCATTGTGCAGACATTTCCCTCAGCATTACGCGACAGACAGCACACTTTGGAAGAATAACAACACATTGTGTGGCTAAATGTCACCAAAGGAAAGCAACACTGGACGAGACATCTCATTTCACCAATGCCCGTTATCAACAACAATTGCAAATGATGGAGGGAATGTACATGTGAGCTGCTTTGGATTTCCTTTGGTCATTTCATGAATTTGAGGATTAAGGAATTAGGTCAAATCAAGCTTCATTTAGCTGTTAGCCCTGTCTTAAGGTTGCAAAAAAAGAAGGCACCATTTTTGTTTTTCTGTTAATCGTTTTTTTTTTATTACATTATTGTGATGTCAATTTGAACAGCACTACTGTTACTGAGGAAGGTCACAGTTCAGCAAATTATAGATGATTCACTCTGGAATTAGTACTTATCAGACTTGTAAAAGCTACAGACATGGCAGATTCATACTGGAATAAAATCTCATCAATAATCACACAAACAGCAGTACCTCCCTAGGTTGAACTAATTCAACTCAACAGAGCTTTAATATCTCAAAATAATGACATTTTCCTCTGTGTTTGGGTAAATAAGTTATTACAATTTAAGAAAGTAAAAGGTGTGTCATTATCAGCACTTTGAGAACTTTTTTTTTTTTTTTTTTACTTTATTCAATATGTTACTCAGGTTTAGTCATGGGCAGTTCCCAGAAGTAGCACGTTCATTGTACGATGCTAGCCACACACACCAGTATTGAGTGCTTCAGTGCACTCAGAGAACACTAAGCGACTACACGGCTAGTACTTTTGAACTGTGATCACAGAGAGAGAGAGAGAGCTTCAGTGTTATACCAAACTTATGCCAAAGTTCAGTGTTTTACCTCAGCAGGACAGGTAGGATCTCACTTTATATATCTGTAATATGTGTAGACACTTCTAGACTAACGTTTGCATAAATATATAGTAATATATAACTTTATATGCACAGAGGATTGTGAGAGACCAATACTGTGATTCATACATTATTTATCACACCATTCAAAACCACTGAAATGATTCTAAATATGTATGCAGTGTGCTGGCTGCCTTATAAGAGAGAGCCAGTGCAACCACAGCATACAAGCATTAATCGATCAACTGTGTATCTTCTGTTTTGCATTAATTACATCAGTGCTTTTTGTGGCCAGACATCTGGTTTTATGACCTTGCAGCTGAGATCATCTAAGGACATCTGGAACAACAAAGTTGTTTTCAGCTTTCTTTTTTCAAAATCTTCATGTTTTAATATGGTAGTAATAATATCACAATTAAACGTGTTGTAAATGTTAAAGTATTTTGGAGTAAGCTACTGATGCACTTTACTTCAGTGTTTTCCCTTCTCTAACACATCTGAACTCAGCTAATAAGGCCACCTTGGTAACTTCATGACTTAAACCAAGTGTGTTGGTGCAGAGAAAATGCTAATCGGTGTTACACTGTGGTCCTCCAGGCCTGGATGTAAGTGACAACAGAGTAAGATATGAATCTCAGCTATCTTGAGCACACCTCAGATGTTAGCTGAAAACCCCACTGGGCCTTACGGTCAGGGCAAGGGTCTTCAATTGACCTATGAAGACCTGGACGTCCTCCTGAGAGCTGTGTGTCCATGCCAAGGGCAGGTGAGTGGGTACAACTTTCCGATCTGAAACGTAACACAGAGATCAATGAGCGAAAGATAGCATGGTTAATTAGTGTAATGTCAGGCAAAATGGCAACATTAGCTTGTTAGCCATGTAAAAATAAAAAATAAAAAACCTTAAAGAGCCTAAGCAATGCAATTACTACTGTGTAGTGAAGTACTGTGCAAAAGGCAGAGACCACCCTTAATTTACTTAATTTCCTGTTAAAAAAAAAAGCCATTAAGTAGATGTTATTCATTTTTCAGGAGACATCTGAAGTGATCAGATATAAGATGATACGGTTTTATATATATATATATATATATATATATATATATATAAAAGAGGAAAGTCAAAAGAAAATAAGTGGGGGAAAAAACTGGACTAAAAATGATTATTGTTCCCACTGCAGCCTCAGTTTTCTGTTCCTGCCTGACAGAAGTGGAACTTGCCTTTCTATATATATATATATATATATATATATATATATATATATATATATATATATATATATATATATATATATATATATATATATGTGTGTGTGTGTGTGTGTGTGTGTGTGTGTGTGTGTGTGTGTATGTATGTATGTATGTAAATGCTTCTGTTTTTGATCATATGGAATTCAGATTACATTCAATTTATAATTTATAATATATATAATTCTTCTTGTGAGACATGAAAGCTTTTGGGGTCTGCTATGAGGGCTGTGAGTTGCAAAAAGTTGAGAACCCCTCATATAAAGAAAGTGAGACTCCTACCATCATGCAAGACCTGGTAGATCATCAAAACTGTCACCACCCAATTAACATCAGTTAAACAAACAAACAAAAAAATAAAGAAGATGTTGGTGAATGAAGATGATGGTGTTGTTAGACGCAAATGCAGAGTCTTTTAATAAACAAAGTCCCTAGAGCAAAATCGTAGAACCAACAGGCAAAGAGTCAAGAAAAACCAGGAAAGGCCAAAACACAGTGAATCCGGCTCAATAGTGACACAGAGAGTGGCAATACCTCGCAAGGAGGCAGCATGAGAGTCCGGGTTATAAAGGGTTGCTGATGAGTAGATTGTAGGCGGGTGTGTGAATGTGGGAGGAGTCAGCCTCTCAATAGAACAGCTTCTCCGGAAGGAGGAACGGCCAGTAGGCGTGACAGATAGTATTCACAGAAAAACCTATTTGGATGCGTTTGGGATTATTTAGATTGTGAGAAGCAGAAAATGCAACCAACTTATAAAACAGTACATTGAAGATGTGAGAAAGTCCCTGCAGATTTCTTTTAAAAATTTAAAGCAAGTTTCTCAAAAAGAATGGAGCTGTAATAAAGGCAAAGGTTGGACATACTAAGTATTTTAATAATTATTTTGATTGAAAATTACACCGATGAAGGGTGGTCTGTGACCTTTGCGGAGTACTGTATGATAATAACTGTCCTGTTTTTATGATATAGTATTAATATCATAAAGTCACGCTTAAATCAGGAAATGTGTTCAGATTTTGACACACAGATATTTTCTAATTAGTTATTACAGTCTCTCTCAGAGATATGCCGTATATTTTTGGCCTGACACAAAATAGTAACAGCATAAATTGTGCATTGGTGTGTTGTTAATTAACATTATTTTGAGGAGTTTAATGTTCAAATATTTTTCTCATATGTAAAAGAGTAGGTGCTCAAATTACATGTTCGTTTGATTCATCTAAGTGAAAGCAAGTAAATATATCCCCTAGAGAGAGCAAACGTCTGCAAATTTCAATGCACATTTACTGTTTATTTGCTAAATTTAACATAAAAACAACCATTTTGCATTCGTCTATACACTCAATGAGCACTTTATTAGGAACACCACCTTGTATCTACGTTCTTTGTCCATTTTATCATCTCCACTTGCATATAGGTACACTTTGTAGTTCTACAATTACAGCAGTGCTCCTAGTGTGTCCAGTCACTGGCCACTCTTTATAAGTTTTAGTCACCCTTTTAGTCCCACAACGGGAAATTTCACCTCCGCATTTAACCCATCCTTGAAGTGAAACACCACATACACACTAGTGAGCACACACACACACACACTAGGGGGCAGTGAGCACACTTGCCCGGAGCGGTGGGCAGCCCAATCCGCAGCGCCCGCTGCAGTTGGGGGTTAGGTGTCTTGCTCAAGGACACCTCAGTCATGTGCTGTTGGCTCTGGGGATCAAACCGGCGACCTTCTGATCACGAGACTGGTTCCCTAACCTCCAGCCCATGACTGCCCCAAAGGCGCGGTTTGTTTCTGCCCGGTTAGACACACCTACCTTGTTGGTCCACCTTGTAGATGTAAAGTCGGAGACAACAGCTCATTAGTTGCTGCACAGTTTGTGCTGGTCATCCCTTAGTCCTTCATCAGTGGTCACAGGATGCTTTTAGCTGGATGGTTCTGGTTGGTGGTTTATTCTCAGTTCAGCAGTGACGCTGAAGTATTTAAAAACTCCAGCAGCACTGCTGTGTCTGATCCACTCAGACCAGCACAACCCACACAACCACAAAGTCCATTACTGCAGTGCTGAGAATGATCCACCATCCATCCATGAACCAGAATGATCCATACCTGCTCTGTGGGGGCCCTGTGGAGGTTTTCACCACTCAAGAACAAGGTAAAGTAGGCTAACAAAGTATCTAGTGAAACAGATCGACTACAGTCTGCAATTGTAGAACTACAAAGTGCACCTATATAGAAGTGAAGCTGATTTAAAAAAAATTTTCTACATAATAATTCAAAAGTGAAGAGTCATTCGGCGTGGTTTGATGTGAACACACAGTGTCATACACACCTTGGAAGAAGAGTCCGCTGGCTGTTTCCACGGCAGTCTTCGACACTGCGAGCCAGATGACTGTATCTGCTCCCTGCGCTGCTGTCCGCAGCCTGTCTCGCATCATCTGGTGGAACTGAGGCATTGCCGTGGCAACCGCTGAGCCAGACACATCAAGCCAGAGCTTATGAGTGTGCTATTCCACAGCACCGCTGGTAAACAACGCTAATACTACAGATTAATGCGATTTAGAGCAGGGTGGAGTGGAATTCTGGAGATTATAGAGATTTAAACACGCTGTGACGTCTACTGTACTGCTAAACACCCACAGGATTTCCTTGATCTTAACACTTCCAGAGAAAAGCAAGAAAAACTAGGAGAGCAATTTCTTAATAAATGTGTCATTTTTGAATAGAAGACCAATTTGGGGATGGATGCAATTAGTAGGCCAGTAATACTGCAACAACAAACAAGCTGAAAAGTACAGTATGTATGCCTGCTCTAATGGCAAAACGAATTCTGCAAAGGCTGTGGTGCTGTCTCAGCTATTTCTGATGAACCTGAAGAAGGGCTTAATCAAATATTCAGTAGATGCAGTATGAAGTCATTGTGTAGCAAATAAAATCTCAAATAAAGGTACATTAGCATTAGAAATGTTGAATATTCAGTATCTGATGAATCCGATCACATTCTGTAACTAATATAGAACAGAATTTCACAGAATTGCTTTTAGTATAACATATTTAAGTAAATTAGTAAAGCATTATCGAAGCATTACAATACCCTTCTTAACAATGCTTTCTTTTATGGTCCCCTAGGTTCTTGGTATTGACTGGGTAAGTGTGAAGTACAAACTCCAATGTACTTGGTAATTATTTTGGCTAACATTTTAACAGTTTAACAAATTATACGGAAAGGCCCAGCAAGTTTTAGGTATTTATTAGTTATTTGTGTGGAACAATCTCCAAAGTGCTGTGTAATTATTTTTTGTAAAATGATAGCAAGTAACTAAACAGTCTGACTAAACTGAAATACCTGGAATGCTTAAAAGGTTCTAATTACAACCCCAATTCCAAAACGTTGGGATGCTGTAAAAAATGTAAATAAATGTAAATAAAAACAGAATACAAAGATTTGTAAATCTCATGTACACACAGAACACAGAACACATATCAGATATTGAAAGTGAGACATTTTACATTTCATGAAACACATTAACTCATTTAGAAGTCGATGGCAGCTATGTATCTCAAAAAGTTGTGACAGAGGCACCAAAAAGCTGGAAAAGTGGTAATAATTAAAAAACAGCCAGAGGAGCAATTTGCAACTAACTCACATGACCGGGTATAAAAAAGAGCATTTAAAGAGTCTCAAGACGGGCAGATGTTCAGAAAAATGTTCCTCAATGAAAAATTACAAAGACTTTGGATATCCCACCATCTACAGTGCATAGTATCATCAAAAGATTCAGAGAATCTGGAGAAATCCCTGTACACAAGGGACAAGGCCGACTGTCAATACTGGATGTTCGTGATCTTTGGGCCCTCAGGCAGCACTGCATTAAAAACAGGCATTATACTGTACTGGAAATCATGGCATGGGCTCAGGAACACTTCCAGAAATCACTGTCTGTAAATACAGTTCACTGTGCAATCCATAAATGCAAATTAAAGCTGTATTATGCAAAGAAGCCATATGTCAACACGATCCAAAAATGCCACCATCTTCTCTGGGCCAAAGCTCATTTAAAATGGACTGAGGCGAAATGGAAAAATGTTCTGTGGTCAGTTGAATCAAAATTTTAAATTCTTTTTGGAAACCGTGGACACTCTCCTGCAGACTCGAGAGGAGAAGGACCATCCAGCTTGTTGTCAGTGCACAGATTAAAAGCCTTCATCTCTGATGGTATGGGCTTGCATTAGTGCCTATGGCATGGGCAGCTTACACATCTGGAAAGGCACTATCAATGCTGAACAGTACATACAGGTTTTAGAACAACATATGCTCCCATCCAGACAACGTCTCTTTCAGAAGAGGCCTTGCATATTTCAGCACGACAACGCTAAACAACATACTGCATCCATCTCAACAGCATGGCTGCACAGAAGAAGAGTCTGGGTGCTGAACTGACCTGCCTTTAGTCCAGACCTTTCACTAATAGAAAACATTTGCCACATCATGAAACAAAAAAGAAGACCCAGGACTTTTAATCAGCTAGAATCCTACATCAGACATAAATGAAACAACATTCCTCTCCCAGAACTCCAGCAACTGGTCTCCTCACTTCCCAGACGTTTACAGACTGCTGTTAAAAGAAGAGGGGATGCTACACAATGGTAGACATGGCCCTGTCCCAAGTGTTTTTATCAAGTTCTAAATGAGTTCATGTTTTTCATGGAATGGTAAAATGTCTCACTTTCAACATATGATGTGTTCTGCTGTGAGTAAAATATAATTGCTTCTGTTTTTATTAACATTCATTTATTTACACAGCCTCCCAACTTTCTTGGACTTTAGGATGTATTAAGCTGCTAAAAGCACTTATTCAAATATCACAGTAAACCTATAACCTGTCTGGAGTAACACGGTTGTAAATATAAACATACTGACACCAAATTTCGCTGTAATGTCTTGTGCTTAAGCAAGAAGGGAAATCCAGCAAGTACCAGCTAGTTACAGTGGTATGTTGGGGGGGTCCTTGATTAAATGTTTTTTGTTCTTCTAAGTGAAGATAAGTCAACACATCATCTACTGAGAACACATCTCTGCACATTTTAATACACAAATACTATTTACTTGCTGAATTTCACATATTGGAGAAAAAAAAAACACTGAATGTGGCCTGTGCAAAAATTGACATGTAATGTTAAATTCAGGAAACAAATTAAAATTATGCACTAAAATTGGCAGAAAAATGCCTTGTTCTCTATAGAAGATAACAAATGTTTATACTGAAAATCAACAAACTGTGATATTTGTTTTCAAACTTT
Organism: Pygocentrus nattereri; assembly: GCF_015220715.1. NCBI lineage: Eukaryota > Metazoa > Chordata > Actinopteri > Characiformes > Serrasalmidae > Pygocentrus > Pygocentrus nattereri. Next base: position 22,810,247 of record NC_051229.1, read on the forward strand.
CACATATAGCAGTATATAGAGTGTAACAAAGCGGTACAAAGACAATAGTCCTACATGACATGTACCTGCCTATTTGAAATAAAACTAAAACTGTGTAGTAAATGAAACCGTGATTTTTACTATGTTTATACTGGGTCATTACCATTTAATGCTTCCATTTTATGATTTACATGGATTTAATGAATGTTTGTTTTGACCATTTTTATCGAATTTAGTTCCGCTTAAACCGTCTTAAACTTACCATCAACTTACCCAAAATAATGATCCAGTACCTTGGAATTTGTACCTCACACACCCAGTTAATATCAAGAATTTAATGAACTGTAAATTTAAAAAAAGCATTACCCTATTTGGTTAAAGAATCCTATCTGCATGCAATACTTGATATATTTTAAAAAGCCCGTTTTGTATTTTGGCTATTTATTTTCCACCGCTGTTTGAGGAATTTAAGTATAGTACTTTTAGACAGCAGTCTTTTTATATCAGTACTGGTACTATAAAAGTGGTATCGTACCCACTCTTCTTAGCATATAAATCAGTAAACGTGATAATATAGTGTTATCGGAGTATTAAGTGTTGGTACAAGCCTATTGATACCTGGAGTGTCTGCCCAGCCTGGATGCATCACAGAGAAATGGATCTTGGGATGCGCTTTAGCCCAAACCTCCGTCATCACCACTTGCTGCCTCTATAGACGACACATACACATACATGCTTGCTGTGATCTTTCAGGTTTCATAGAGAGCGGTGGAAAGTGAGTGTTTGGATAAAGGTCATCATCATTACTCTGTTCAGACTCAGCTGCGTCTAGCAGTCACCCCGTGGTGCTTAGTGTCACCTGTTGCTTGGCAACTGCCTGGAGGGGAACAGAAGCGCTTCTCTTTTTGCCTGCGGGAGGTTACATTCAGCACTTCCGGCAGTGAAGGGTGGCATTTGCCTCGTTAATGTGATTAAAAAGTCAAAACATAATACAAGACACCTTGCCTTTCTGCTTTTCTTGCCTTGAACCTTTAGTTAAAGGAGACATAAAAATAGACTCTATTTTCTTACTCTGTTTCTAAGGTGTTAGACGTTCCTGAATTATGTATAGGCTGTAAGCGTCACTCAGCTAATTTTATATAGAACTCAAGTTAGTGCATTGCTCATAAACCCTGCATAGATATTTCTGCCTGTGTTTTCAAGCAATACTGTGTAAGATTTAAGTCATTCAAGGCCATGAATACATGCATGTACACATGTGTATACATCTATCTATACCTACATATGTCTATATCTATATATTTATCTGTAGTAGTTCTACAATTACAGACTGTAGTCCATCTGTTTCTCTGCATTCTTTATTAGCACTCTTACCTTGCTCTTCAGTGGTCATGGACCCTCACAGAGCAGGTACTATTTGGGTGGTGGATCATTCTCAGCACTGCAGTAACACTGATGAGGTGGTGGTGTGTTAGTGTGTATTGTGCTGGTACGACACATCAGTGCTGCTGGAGTTTAAACACTGTGTCCACTCAGTGTCCACTCTATCACACACTCACACTCACACCTCATTAGTCTACCTTCTAGATGTAAAGTCAGCTCATCTGCTGCTGCACAGTTTGTGTTGGTCATCCTCTAGTCCTTCATCAGTGGTCAGAATATGCTGGCCACAGGACGCTGTTGGCTGGATATTTTTGGTTGGTGGACTATTCTCAGTCCAGCAGTGACACTGAGGAGCAGGGAGCAGTGACTGGGAGGCGAAGTAACTAGCTCTCTTTCCCTCTCGACTCAGGAGCTCTTTTTCTCGCTCTCTCTGTTCCCTCTCTGCTCTTTTTAAAAGGTACTCACATAGCCTGCACTCTGACAGACTGAAGAGCTGAAAAGCTCAAGATAGAAAAGGACTGATAAGTCTAGCTTTGATGCCACTGAAAAGTGGCCAGCTTTGATTATGGTTTTGTTTTTTTCTGTTTGTTTGGCATGAAAATGAAGTTTGAAATAGCTGCTGCACATGTTTCTCCTGCCTCCAGTGAACTTTATGTGCCCAGGGTAACACATGATGTGCTACAGTCAGAAACCACCCTTTACTTATTGTATTTTTAAAAAATAAAAAAAAATTATTTTCAGGTGATGTTTCTTAAGTGGTTAGATATAATACATTTACATAAGGAAGGGCTAAGTCAAAGCAAAAAAAAACAAAAAAAAAAACCCAAAACAAAACTGAAGTTCAGAAAAATCATTAACATCCACAGGAGTTTCAGTCCATCCCTCCACTGGGAAAAGAACACTCAACACAGTGGGTCTGAAAGGATATGCAGCTGGTACTGAGAAAAAGAAAAATGATACTGTGGGTAGTTGTTGAGGCTTCTATGTAATTTTCTGTTCAATATATTGCTGCTGTCAGAAGAAAACCTCCAAAACCTCCAAAATCTCCAAAATGATAACTTTACAGGAGAAGAAAAAACATCCATTACTTTTAATGTAAGTCAATGAAACCAGACCCTTTTCTTAGCAATTTTAGGCCGTTTCTTTTAGTCCATTCTTCATGAGATTTATATACAAAGTAAATGGCAACAGGCACTTTCAAATTATGTCAACAACTGAAAAACTAAAAAAAATGGACAGCAAAAATGATTGTACTGAATGTAAATTAAGTACATAAATGAAGGGTGGTCTCTGACGTTTGCACTGTTTACATCTTTCATGTTTAAATTTCAGTGTTTAAGTGTAAATGCTTAGCAAGTTTAAACTCTGCAGCATTTACATACCTTGTTCTGGGCGTAGACCATTGTGCCATCAAAGGCGGTCCTCTCAGTCTGTAGATCTGTTGGGTTCAGTTTCTGTACCAGCATGCCTCCTGAAGACACAGTAATCTAGTGTGACAGTAAAACACTGCTCTTCAGTTCATTTTATTTGATTTTAATTCAAAGTACAAGAGGGAAATTTCAGAAATATCCAAATTACAGATATGAAAATAACACTCTGTATTCCAAGAACACTGATCCTTCTTTCTAACAGTGAAAACTTTTATGTGCACATACAGAGGGAGCACTAATAAGGTTTCCTTTTCAAACAAGTAAGCTTATACTCACGACTCTTGGGTCTTTGCACTTCTCCAGCAGAGGAATCAGACACTTCGTGAGAACATAGACACCTAAACAAAGACAGTGGAGTTTTTACACATTGGTTTACTCAGCTCTTAACCCTTTGATGTATGTTGTGAGTAGGCCTGCACAATACATCATTTGCACTCTTGGTATTTGTAATAGTGACTTCACAGAAGGCTTCAATATGCAAATTAGCCCTCCAGTCCTAGTGTTTTGTTTCTTTGAGTGAATCAAGATCATTCAAGGTGTTGAGATGTATGTAAATACACAAAAGTTATTTTGGTCAAAATAATGCAGCCTAATCTTGAAGGCCACATTATTTACTTATCCATGCATTTCAAAGCATTGCAGTGTGTAACAATATAATACACATACACACATCCTCTAAACCGCTTATCCTTCTGGATCGCAAGGGGAGCTAGAGCCTATCCCAGCAGTCAGTGGGTGGTAGGCAGGATACACTCTGGGCAGGTCACCAGTCCATCACAGGGCAGACAGACGGACATACACATTCACACCCACACTCACACCTAGGGGCAATTTTAGCTTGTCCAAATAGTTTGACTGCATGTCTTTGGACTGTGGGAGAAAACCAGAGAACCCGGAGGAAACCCACACAGACACGGGGAGAACGTGCAAACAGTCAGATTAAAAGGTCAGATTTTTCTTTTTCAGTCTTATCCTTTCTATTGAAGCTTGTGTTCAGGCGACTTTTGGATGGATTTCATATCAAACCACTCTGAATGCACAAACTTGTGGAGTTGCTAGCTTGAGTGTCATTAAAGCAAAACATGTACATATTAAATACTAAAAAAATCTGAAATCCATGTTAATATTTCAAAGATTTAACTTTTCAATTTTGTGTTAAATTATATGTATACACACACACACACACACACACACACAGATGAGCCATCCTCCGTGTGCTGCTGAAAAACAACTTTAACCTGCCGAGGCATGGACTCTAAAAGCCATTGCCATTACCACTGCTATAAAGAGGTGTACCTTGTCTGAAACAATACTTAGGTAGGTAGCATGTGTCAAATTGATGTCCACATGAAAGCACGAACCCAGGACTTTTAGGCAAAACACTACCGAAAGCATCACATTTCCTCCACCAGCTTCTCTTTCCCACAGTGCCATCACTTCTTCAGGTAAACAGTTCACAGTCTATTGACCAGGACATCATTTAAATATTTTTGAACCTTGTGCTACAGTAGCCCTTCTGTTGGGTTTGGATCAGATGGGATCGACTTCATTGCCCTCACGTTCGATGCCCAACACTGGCGGCAGACACTCACCGCTGCTGACCAGGAAGCTCTGACCCAGTCGTCTGTCTATAATGGTCTGGCCTTTGTCAAAGTCACTCAGGTTTTCCCACCTGCCCATTTCTCCCGCCTCCAACATGTCGACTACGAGAACCTTATGTTCACACACTGTCTAATATACCCCAGATCTTGACATGTGCCACTGTTATGAGTTAATCAATGTTAGCTATAACATGCCTTACCCAGAGTATTGGTAGCAAAATTTTTCTCCAGACCATCTGAGGTCAGTTCCCTCTGGTTCACCATACAGCCAGCATTATTTATCTGGGAGAGAGAATGGGGAGCAATAATATCAGACTATAATCATGGAATAACCATGATTTTACAATAAATCCAACAAGACTTGTTTACGTATGCAATATTTCAAACAATTGAGAATTTATGGGAAAAGGTATAGCTAAGAAATCGTACAACTTATCCCATCATCATTACCAATGTGTTGAGCACTTTTGTTCAGAACTGAGAATTGATTTTTTTTTTATTTAAAAATAGCCAGTTTACCTATAGTGCACACACTGTATGGTAGCTATAGGTTTGGGTTAGCAAATCCTAAATTTGTCCTAAAGTATTTCTCCAAAACATAAAAGTTGGTAACTTAACAAACACAGAACTGGTTGTACTGCTAAAGACACACAGTTACAGCAATAACAACCCATTATATCCTAATTATAACCACATTTTAGGCATACCTGTTAATATTAGTAACATAAATCAATTCTTGAATTTTTCACTGCTTAAAGAAATCAAAGAATGTTATTTGATTAAGCTCATTTTTATCTGTGTTGCACGTTTCATGATAGATCACTACAAGGCATTCAGAACCTCTGCACCAAATGTCATGGAATCACAGGAACTTTATCACTAGCGTAAGTGTTTATCATTTAGAAACTCCCAAATCTTGTTAGACGCAGGAACATCCTGACAGAGATTTCTTCAACGAACCAAGATTTAATTGCGTTTTCCTCTGACGTGTCTGACGTGTGTTTTCATCTTAACTAACCAGAACGTTGAGGGAGGTGTACTCTTTCTTGAAGGCCTCTGCAAACTCCCAAACCCTTCGTGTCTCTGACAGATCCAACAAGTGGACATAGATCTCCTGAAATAAGATGCATAACATTTATGGCTTAGTCATTTTAACAAATGATTATATCCAGAAATAATGATTTTTTTTTCCCACAATGAGGATAATAACTGCATTATACATTAACACAGTGTTTAATGCACTCTGAAAAAAACTTTTTTCCATAAGCTGAACAACTGTGGGAAGATTTAGATGAAACCTACAAGAACATCTCATGTAACAAACTGCACACAGTATAGTCTTTATTTCCCAGAAATTCTGCATGTTATATGATTTATATTTGCAAAGATTATACTCTGGATGATCACAGGATGGACAAAAAAATATTAAAACACTTTTTATGTGCTGTACAGTTTGATGCAACAACAGCTAATAGAAAAACAAAAGTAAAAAAACTGTGTTCCTAATTAATGCAACATCGTTGAACTACTTTTTGTGTAATATGTGGTAGGTAATATCACTAATGTTTACTAGTGCTGCATGAAAAATCACGTTTTGCAGGCTGTAAATTCTCCACAAGGGGCACCATCAACAGTCAAATAGCTTCTGATGCTACATAAGAGCAGGGCTTTGCATCAGTGGCATATGTCATATATGTCATGTAAGACATAAGATATAAGTAGCTATGACTATTTCATTGCTTTTATTTTGCATGATCGTGAATTGGGCTTGTACTTTTGGTGCGTTTTTTTTTTTTTGCTATTTACTTAGAAGAGGTTATTTAGAAAAAAAATGAACTAGTTTTTAAAAATTTTGTAATATTGGCACATCCAGTTAGAGGTACTCCAATTTAGTGTAAATTGTGTCTTTTAGTCTATCCCAGCAGTCTTCGGGCGGAAGGCAGGATACACCCTGGACAGGTTGCCAGTCCATCGCAAGGCAGACAGACAGACACAGACAGTCACTCACACACTCACACCTAGGGGCAATTTAGCATGTCCAATTGGCCTAACTGCAGGAACCCCCCCGCGACCCTGACGAAGAAGCGGCATAGAAAATGGATGGATGGATGGATGGATGGATGGATGGATGTGTCTTTTAGAGGCATTATATGCTTCAGACATCTGGTTTCCATCACCGCCATTGTGAATAATTCTGAATATAAATTTCTGTAGAATTAAGATTTCTCATCAAACCACTCTGATTGACTTTGTTTACATCCTAAGCATTTACTCTGATGAAGTTTTGAGCTGATGGAATTCTGCTTTCAACCTAGCACCCACAAGAAAGAATTCAAATATGTAAGAATCTTCAACTTCAACTAATAACTTTGCTTCCACAATCTGGCCCCCTAATGTTGCTCCATTCTTCTTCATCATTGTGGAGATTTAATTACTGATATATTTAATGACTGTGTCCTAATCCAGTATGCATACAGTGTTACCGCTCTCCCTGACGATCTCCTCTCTGGTAGCCTCGGCCCGCTCTTTATTACGGCACACTAGATGGACTGTTCCACCTGCAAAGCCACACACAGGGAGATAAAGTTCAGCTGCACATCTAGAAGTAAATCCCATAAACTAGTGGTCCTCATGTTTAGTCATCTAGTACTATACCACTTATTTGTGTTTTACCTGCTATAACAAACCAGACACAGCTCATGAAAGACTTAATAATCACCTGAATTGAATCAGGTAGGGCTCTTATTATCAATTACATTAAGTGAATCAGCTACCAAGATTTTTTTATAATTATTTAAGTTTTTAAAAAAGTTCAACGATAAAAATAGACTTAACTGTACACTGAGAACAAGCAAACAGAAATATGCATAGACTTTGTCAAGGATGTCAAGCTATGTTACTGCAAAAAAGAAGTCTTTAAAATGACTTTTTTTTTTAATTAATTATTTTTTTTAATTAGAACAACACTGTGTGTGTGTGTGTGTGTGTGTGTATACAGTCTAATGCAACAGTCTGAACATCCCTGGTTGTGTTTTCCCGATTTTCTATATGAAAGTAAGTGAACACAACCTCTACAGGTAACACACATAAATGTTTTCTGCACATTTTAGTGCACAATTTCTATGTAATTGCTGAGTTTAACATACTGGACAGTCCATATATTTGGACTGAGAATCAATTCAATCATTAATAAATGAACTATGAAACCTTAAATGATCAATGACCATATGCAGTATTTAAAAGTTCAGATGCTCCTACATTTTGTGCTACTAATACTATTATAACAATTCTGACACTGTGAACAGAGCATTTCAAATCAAACCACTCTGAATGACTTTGTTCACATCTTATTTTAATGCAGAAATGTTTACGATTTTAAGAGTTCTATGCATTTCTGTCTTGCTTTAAATGATTAGGAGAGAAAATCAAATTTACAGAGGTTTGACATTAAATGCAGTCCCAGGTCTCAGTGTTATTACTACTTTTGTAAATCAGAAGACAAACCTTTCTTTGCTATGGCCATGGCTACTGCTTTCCCAATACTGCTGTTGGCTCCAGTGATCATGAATGATCGGCCCACCACTGACATGTCCAGATCTTTGTCCATAAAGTTTTTGGAGGCTGCTTCATGTCCAGCCCTGCTCCAAACATAAATGAATGAATGAAAGAATGAAACAGTCAATCAAGTAATCAGCTGATCCACCAAAAGTACTACTAATCAGTCCATGCATCATAAATTCAGACCTCATGATTCAATCTTTCAAACAGACATTTGATGATGCATATATAGTGTTGTGTGAGAGCACAATCAAATATCAGCATTTTATTCATTTGACTGTATTTGTAACCAATGCATCCCTACCACAGAATGAGATATTCTTGATCTACCTTGCTTTAGAACATCTTTAGAACATTCATGAAGGCCAATATTCCACTAATGGATCAAATCTGGTGTTTTACTCCATCTATGGAAGGTTCTAACCTACAGCTGGCAAATAAATGGCCACTGCTTGCTCACTTTGTGGATTAGACAAATGCTCTGCACAGGGGCCTATTCATGCTATGACAAGGCACTTCACAGCGTAAGATGCCTTTGTCAATAGCGTCCATTGTACCAAGAAACTGACCTTGCACCAAGACAATGAATAAGGAGTTAGGAGTGATGGCCAAAGCGCTGCACAGATAGACAAACTGAAAGGGGAATTCCACCATTTTTTAAAAAAAAATTCAGAACAATTCAGTCTGTGAGATATAAACGCAGTCATTCAGAGTGGTTTGATATCAAATGGTTTGTTGTAGTGACTCTGATTTCTTGACAGTGGTACAATGGGAACCAGGGGTCATGATGTCTGCAAAGCAAAAACAACTTTATTCCAAAACTATCATAAAATAATGTTTCGGACATCAGACAGTATATCTAACCATTTCATGTCATAACTTGCTGTGAGGGAGCTCTTAAAGGCATTCAACTCTTCAGACGTCTGGTTCCTATCACCACCACTGTGAACAATTTGGGCTCTGTAAGTTTCTGTCGAACTGAGCCTTTCGTATCAAACCCTTCTGCATGACTTTGTTTACGTCTTATCCACTTAGTTACGTAAAATTCTTGAAAAATCGGTGGAGTTCCCCTTTAATATTGAGAACTTGCCATTCCTTCCCAATATATAAGCCATGAATTGCCAAAACTGAGTTGAGTTAACACATTCTAAAACTTTTCAGCACACCGTTAACAACGGACAATAACATTTATGTAAAGTCACATGTACTGAGGAAAGACTTCGCGCTGACCTACACAAGCAACTTTTATACAGACTCTCCCCTGATCTAAACTAACATAAACATCTACCCACTCTGGGAGAAGGAAAAGAAAACAACAAAACAGGGACACTAAAGGAAGCATCTATGCCCAGTGTGTCCAGTACCTCGTATATTCCCGCATTCCTTTGATAAACCACACGATATTCCTGTAAAGAGACATTGCACAAGACCCTCCGTTCTGCTCCAAAGAGTGACTCGCAGTGCTTGTAATATTACGGGTCACATGTGTTAACTGTACTTCAACTTCACGCCCTCTATCGGCCAGAATGTGACAGCACAAGAGCTCCAGTCTGATTTCAGCTAGCCTGATACGCTATTCCCTAGTTTACTGACTGATTCTGTGAATTGGACGGATAGAATTTCTGTAGCGAGTAAGTTCTCAGTGAACAGCAATAATTCATTCACACACGTGGGTTGGCCAAAATACTTTGAAAAAAAGTGATGGCTGGACCCTGAACACACGGTGCTAAACCTTTATCATACATCTCAGTGAGTGTTAGGCTGTCTCCCTCGCTCTGCTGAGCGCTCAGTTCACTGATAAACAGTAGGTCATTCGGCCTGTAGTTTTCTCAGAAGATGAGGGCGACAACACCGACAGGGCCGATTCGGACGGTGTGTAACTCGGCCAAGTCGCCAAAAAGTAATTAATAAAATCTGGCAACCTTACTTAAGCATAATGTTGTGACCACCTTGTTCAGACAACGTAACCAGCACCTTTGACGTTGTGTGTTTGCTGGATGGGGAGACGCACCGCGTATTTTGAACCTTGACTTGTCGCGCGTTTATCTGAATTATCCTCCCTTAACCCTTGTGTTGTCTTGCGGGTCAAAAGTGACCCACTACCATGTTTAGCTGTAGAAAAAATACCCTAACCTATCTTTTTCCAACTTGAAATTTTATGACTTTTCCTAAAAGGATCCCATCATAAGAAAAAGTGATATTTTGTTTTTGTTTATGTTTCCATGTGAGCTGTACACCACTAGGGTACAAATATTGTCTCATTTTTGACCCGTGAATTATAAAAGCATTTAAACACCAGAAAAAAAGTTCAAAGGCCACACATAAACTCTCTAATACACACACACACACACACACACACACACCTACACACACACACCCGCACACCTACGCACACACACACACACACACCTACACACACACACACACAAACACACACACTCACTCATCAAAGAAACTGGATTGATGTATGAATTGAACTTGCTTTTGACCTGCACCTACACTCTTGATCTGCAGCTAACCCCTCACATCACACAAGCTCCCAAACAAAACAAACAACAATCTCAGACATAGTAAAACAATAAAAACAAATTCAATATAGAGGATATAAAGAGACCCTGAATCAAAGTACCCCTAGTTCGTTCCTTGCTGAAACCATGAATAGATGTCTCGGTGCTCAACAGGTCCTGGATGAGATATTTTCAGGAGCTGTGGAGGAACAAGAGGATGAAGATGTATCTGAAGAGGAAGATGGGGAGGAGTGCAACCCAGAGGATGAAGCATCTTCAGATGAAGAAGAAGAGGAAATCCCTCAAGCTGACAGAGAGACTTTTTGGTCAAAGAATGGCAAAATTGCATGGTCCTCATCAAATTCAGACAGCAACCAGGGAAGAACTGCAACATCAAACATCATAAGGATGACTCCAGGACCAACAAGGTATTTGGCTGCCCATGTCCAGGACATTTCATCCACCTTTCTCCTGTTCATCACACCAGCCATCGAAAAAATCATCCTGGAGAATACAAAATTTCCGGAAATATGGAGAAAACTGGGAAAATATGGATGAGATTGACCTGCGTGGCTACATAGGGCTTTTGATATTAGCAGGTGTATATAGGTCCCATGGCGAGGCTACATATACAGAAGGATGTTCCTTGAGCAGTTGGTAAAGGCTCTTGTCACCCCGTGCATTGAGAAAAGGGAGCGCCTGCCTCGCACAGAAGCCACTGCAGCCATTGTGGAAGCTGTTCAAGGAGTTGTATCTTGTCCTGATCCACCTGAGGTTGCAGCAGGGTCAGTCAAAAGAAAAAGGTGCCAGTTCTGCCCCTGGAAGAAGGACTGCAAGACAAAATCTGTGTGCTGCACATGTGAGAAGTACATCTGCAAAGCCCATTCTCACGTTCGCACATACTGTCCAACATGTGCTAAATAGAGTTGATGGTGAAAAGTGTTCACAAAATCAAGTAAAATTTTGTTTTATTAGTGTTATGAGAGAAGTATTTTAATAATTCACTTCCTAAAACTTATAAAAGAATAAACTGTTGACAAAAAAGTTCCAGATAGTTGACTGTTTTTTCCCTTTTAATATAATTAATTCAGATGTAATTACTTCACATTTATATTATAGCAGTAATAAACCTCTACTGTGTAAAAGTAAACTTTTATGACAGTGTAATACTGTTCACTGGTGATCGTCTTTGTAATGTGTAATGCCCTTTTGTAGGGCGGGTCATTTTGGACCCATAGGACAATGGGAGTAAACAGAATGTTAAGATCACACAAGGGTTAATGCCACACAGTAGACTCCGGGCTCAGGGGGCTCAGGGGGCTCAGGGGGCTCCACTGACGCAGTCCTGGTCAGGTTTGTTCCCGCTAATTCGAGGCTCGCGCGCGTGCACGAGGCATTTAAGCAGCCCAGAGAGTCAAGTGCAGATACAGCGATATATGAACAACAAAACATCTTTAAAACACTCACAGATGTTTAGTACGACACACACACACACACACACACACACACACACACACACACACACACACACACACACACCTTCTAAGGGTGTATAGTAAATAATTAATACTTAATACAAATAATACGTTAACTTTATGCTATGAAACACTACAAAATAAATATAAATAAAATAGTCTAGATTAAAACAAACACCACCCTGTTAGGAAAACCAGCGAAGAACAGCGTGGCTCAGCAGCGACCAGCATGTGTTTTGGATGCTCCAATGTTGGTCAGCAGCGATGGAAGCTGATGTGCTGATCACCACGAAAACCAGCAAATGTTGCTGACATGCCATCTGATGCTGGTATGCTGGTCAACTAGTGAATCCAGTGCTCCATTGAAATGATGCGGATAGAAGCAAATGTGTAAATGGCAGCAGGTGAAGGTGAAACACAAAGAGAATCCCGAAACGGAGAGTGTAAATCTAGATAATCTTTTTATACAGAATATGAATATATTCCCTCGTGAACAAGACCCTGAGATACTTAAACTCCTCCACCTGGGGCAAGTCCTTTCCCCTTACCTGGAGTGGGCATGCCATCCTTTTCCGGGCCAAGACCATGGACTCAGATTTGGAGGTGCTGATCCGCATACCAACCGCTTCACACTCAGCTGCAAACCGCTCCAGTGAGTGCTGGAGGCAGCCATGTGATTCAGCCAAAAGAGCAACATCGTCTGCAAACAGTAGAGATGCCAGCCTCCGGCCTCCACACATAACGCCTTCTTGACCTCGGCTATGCCTTGACACCCTGTCCATGAATATCATGAACAGTAGTGGAGACAGGGCACAACCTTGCCGGAGCCCAACGCTAACACTGAAAGGGTCCAGCTTAATGCTGAGTATTCACAGCTCTCACTCCGGGAGTACAGAGATCAAATGGCCCATATACATATGCATATATAAACCAAATGAATATTACACATTAAATCGAAGGGGCCAAATTCATGAAAACTTTCCTAAGAAAAGAACTTATAAATGTTCTAAAGACTAACACAAAGAAGAGTGTTCTTAAATGCTGTTTTAAGAACTTATTCTTCTAAGAATATCTTAAGGAAATAAGGGTTTTCTTAAGACAGTCTTCATTGTTCTGATTACAGTTTACTATAAATGATGCATGATACATTTTGAATTTGTATTAACCATTATTTACATTATTTTGCTTAATCCACTCAGAGGACAGTGCAGTGAAGAACAAGAGGTGATGATGGAAGAAATACCCAACTGGGGAAAAAAAACCCTTAGAAAATACAATAATTGTGGTGTGATTGTGGAAAGCAAGAGATGGGAATGGACAGGAGCAGATGAAGCAGTGTTCATGTTTGATCAGTTGATCAGTGCTTACCTGGTCAATTCTTGCAGCCTAAGACAAGTGTGAGGCTATCATAAGGTTAAATGTTTCTTTTCAAAAATACTTTCAAGAAAGATATAAAGGAATAATTAAATGATTCTTTTCTGTATTAGTTGATTTTTTTTCATACCAAGAACTAATAAGAATTGAACTAAACCTTTCAGTTACTCATTCTAAATCAAATCTATGCTCATTTATAAATGGATTTTCAACTATTTTTTTTTCCAATAATAATGTCCAATCTTACTAGGCCCCACAGTGTATTCATAATAAAAGTTACTTGTTGGTAGTTTACTCCATGTAATTCTGTTAATATATTTCATGAAAAAATGATGTATCATTTAAATGAAGTTCTGAAAATTTAAGTATTTGTCTCTCACTGCTTCAGTCCAGATCTTGCAATCCTCTGAGCAGATGTCCAGTACATCATTGCTAAACTCATCACTTACAAACATGTCCACTACTGAGAATATTATTAGTTTAATCATTCCGTTAAAAGAGCACATCACTTTGATTTATCAGTCTACTCAGGCTTTAGCAGAGCTCAGTAACACTAAGATTAATAACTGACTCATCACATTGATTTATCAGTCATGATGAACTAGATGTGCATTTCCTGAAGGAACTGCAAGAGTGCTTGAAAAGAGCTGCAAGTGTGTGTGTGTATAGGTGAACAACACCTCCTTAGGTATGTGTCTGTGTGTGTCTGTGTGATGTGTTTGTGAGATGGAGAGCTGTATGTGTTTGAGGGGGAAGAGTCATTCAAATTAACTGTCTCTCTGTTATTATGCAGCTCTTAGTGGAGAAGCTTTGTTTGAGTCTGATTTGCACTCTCTGAACAAACAGTCTTAACTCGGGAAATGTTAACTCTATCGCTTAATAGATGGTGTGAGATAAGACACCTTGAGGATTATTTTGGTGTAATGTTGTGTGTATTGAGAAGAAAATGTCTGAGTTATGACAAGTTAAACACAGAGAAAATCTTGAAATAAGCAGATTCTGATTTTGAGAAGTTTACATGGGAGTGAATGGGGCGGTTTTCTGTGCCTAGTGCCAAACAAATGCTCATAACTCTGAACTAATTGATAAAATGATGAGATAGTTTGAGGTTTCAGAAAGGACAAGTTTCTCTACACTCTCAGAAAAAAGGTATGACACTGTTACTGGGGCGGTACCCTTTTTGTCACCGTGGTGGTACCCTCAGGGGTACGTCTCAGTACCTATAGTCAGGGAACATAACTGTACCATAATCTATTTGAATTATATTTTCTAAGTTGTTGCCGACTCCACACCTCCCATCTCACCTCCAGGCTTTTTATTTTATTGTTCTGTTTTAAAACATTAGTTTATAAAAAGATATAAATGTCTACTTTTCCAAACTTAACACAATTGGACCTTAAAACTGCTGTTGCACCTTTGAGGGTACATTTACATTGTTTGTACCTTGATGAATGAATCATGTACCTGCATGGTACCTTTATTTCTAACAGTGTACCATTTAAAACTGAAAATGGAGTTTCTAGGTGAAAGTTTAAGGATTTTACAGGAGATTCCCTGCGTGATCGGCTGTGTCTGTGAGACTGAGTGGCCTGCTGTGACATCATTGATGTCAGTGAGAATTTGAAGTTCTGAACATTCCGCCATTCACTCTTATGGGAGGTTTTTCATTTTTAAACTTAATTTTATTAAAAACTGCCAATCTGATCGACTCCAAAAATACATAGCACAAGGTGAGCACTGAGACCTTCGAAATGCAGTTTGAACGGAGTCTGTAACGTTAAGCAATTTGGGCTGTATTAAACTCAGAAAAGTGTGGAAGAAGAATAAGAAGAAGTATGAGAGATAAAAATAGAGTGCTTTTTCAAGCACTCTAATAGCTCTAATAATCACATTGATTCATCAGAGCAGATGTCCAGTACATGATTGCTAAACTTATCACTTACAAACACAAGACTACTACTGAGGATATTATTAGTTTAATCATTCCTTTAAAAGAGCACATCACTTTGATTTATCAGGCTACTCAGGCTTTAGCAGAGCTCAGTAACACTAAGATTAATAACTGATCATCACATTGATTTATCAGTCTACTCAGGCTTTAGCAGAACTCAGTAACGCTAAGATTAATAACTGATCATCACATTGATTTATCAGTCTACTCAGGCTTTAGCAGAGCTCAGTAACACTAAGATTAATAACTGATCATCACATTGATTTATCAGTCTACTCAGGCTTTAGCAGAGCTCAGTAATGCTAAGATTAATAAGTGATCATCACATTGATTTATCAGTCTACTCAGGCTTTAGCAGAGCTCAGTAACACTAAGATTAATAACTGATCATCACATTGATTTATCAGTCTACTCAGGCTTTAGCAGAGCTCAGTAACACTAAGATTAATAACTGATCATCACATTGATTTATCAGTCTACTCAGGCTTTAGCAGAGCTCAGTAACACTAAGATTAATAACTGATCATCACATTGATTTATCAGTCTACTCAGGCTTTAGCAGAACTCAGTAACGCTAAGATTAATAACTGATCATCACATTGATTTATCAGTCTACTCAGGCTTTAGCAGAGCTCAGTAACACTAAGATTAATAACTGATCATCACATTGATTTATCAGTCTACTCAGGCTTTAGCAGAACTCAGTAACACTAAGATTAATAACTGATCATCACATTGATTTATCAGTCTACTCAGGCTTTAGCAGAGCTCAGTAACACTAAGATTAATAACTGATCATCACATTGATTTATCAGTCTACTCAGGCTTTAGCAGAGCTCAGTAACACTAAGATTAATAAGTGATCATCACATTGATTTATCAGTCTACTCAGGCTTTAGCAGAGCTCAGTAACACTAAGATTAATAACTGATCATCACATTGATTTATCAGTCTACTCAGGCTTTAGCAGAGCTCAGTAATGCTAAGATTAATAAGTGATCATCACATTGATTTATCAGTCTACTCAGGCTTTAGCAGAGCTCAGTAACACTAAGATTAATAACTGATCATCACATTGATTTATCAGTCTACTCAGGCTTTAGCAGAACTCAGTAACGCTAAGATTAATAAGTGATCATCACATTGATTTATCAGTCTACTCAGGCTTTAGCAGAGCTCAGTAACACTAAGATTAATAACTGATCATCACATTGATTTATCAGTCTACTCAGGCTTTAGCAGAGCTCAGTAACACTAAGATTAATAAGTGATCATCACATTGATTTATCAGTCTACTCAGGCTTTAGCAGAGCTCAGTAACACTAAGATTAATAACTGATCATCACATTGATTTATCAATCTACTCAGGCTTTAGCAGAGCTCAGTAATGCTAAGATTAATAAGTGATCATCACATTGATTTATCAGTCTACTCAGGCTTTAGCAGAGCTCAGTAACACTAAGATTAATAACTGATCATCACATTGATTTATCAGTCTACTCAGGCTTTAGCAGAACTCAGTAACGCTAAGATTAATAACTGAGCATCACGTTGATTTATCAGTCTACTCAGGCTTTAGCAGAGCTCAGTAACACTGAGATTAATAACTGATCATCACATTGATTTATCAGTCTACTCAGGCTTTAGCAGAGCTCAGAAACACTGATATTAATAACTGATCATCACATTGCTTTATCAGTCTACTCAGGCTTTAGCAGAGCTCAGTAACACTAAGATTAATAACTGATCATCACATTGATTTATCAGTCTACTCAGGCTTTAGCAGAGCTCAGTAACACTAAGATTAATAACTGATCATCACATTGATTTATCAGTCTACTCAGACTTTAGCAGAGCTCAGTAAC
The DNA here is from genome assembly GCF_015220715.1 of Pygocentrus nattereri. Classification (NCBI taxonomy): domain Eukaryota; kingdom Metazoa; phylum Chordata; class Actinopteri; order Characiformes; family Serrasalmidae; genus Pygocentrus; species Pygocentrus nattereri. The sequence continues at coordinate 22,827,370 of NC_051229.1, forward strand.
ACTAAGATTAATAACTGATCATCACATTGATTTATCAGTCTACTCAGGCTTTAGCAGAACTCAGTAACACTAAGATTAATAACTGAGCATCACGTTGATTTATCAGTCTACTCAGGCTTTAGCAGAACTCAGTAACGCTAAGATTAATAACTGATCATCACATTGATTTATCAGTCTACTCAGGCTTTAGCAGAGCTCAGTAACACTAAGATTAATAAGTGATCATCACATTGATTTATCAGTCTACTCAGGCTTTAGCAGAGCTCAGTAACACTAAGATTAATAAGTGATCATCACATTGATTTATCAGTCTACTCAGGCTTTAGCAGAGCTCAGTAATGCTAAGATTAATAAGTGATCATCACATTGATTTATCAGTCTACTCAGGCTTTAGCAGAGCTCAGTAACGGTAAGATTAATAACTGATCATCAACTTTCTATAGAATGCATCTGATGAACATGTTTGCAACACAGCATGCACTGATTCCTATTCTATGGATTCTATTATATTCCAACCCTGAACCTACAGGAACTAAAGCACACAAACAATAGGCCTTGTCTTCTGTTCATTTGACTACAAGTAACCTAAGTGATTATCTCACATTCGGCTCAGATAAGTCTTAGGAAGTAAGTATATTGTCCTCTTTTCAAAACGGCAGAAGTCAGCAGGTTAGGTGGATTAGACTGGGTTAAGGTTTTCAGCTTAAGGTGGAGTAATAATGACTCACGAGGTTTTTTGTTCACTTGTTAGCACCTGAAGCAAAACCTGAGGCTTACGCCCTAGCAGGTGTAGCCGAGTGTCCAATCCCAACAGCCTGGATCCTATGACGCGCGAGGCGGCACATCCGGAGGTGTTTTATTTTCTACCTACTTTCCGACTAGGCCCGCCTTCCTTCGCAGGGATTGGCTGATAGTTCACGGCCCGCTGTTTGAATGAGGAGTCACTTAGCTAATCACAGCGCAGGAAGGAAGACACAACCGACCAATCCCGGTGCAGAAGGACGCGCTTTGTTGGAATACGGGTGCGAAAAAAAAAAAAAAACGTCTCCTCGAAATCACCCGGCCGGGGAGGAGCTTCACGGTTTCTGCATTCTGGAGAAGACAGCGATGTGGCCAGCGGAGTCCACGCTATCCAGGCGAGCGGACAACTTCAGAAACTTTTAACCACCAACTCCACTCACTCGATCCTCATTTTTCAAAATGGTAAGTGCTGAAGGTTTACATTAGCTCTCCCACTCTCGGTGCTGGTGACAGGCGTTTTGAGGACGTAGTTTTTTTTAACGTTAGCCGGGAATACAGGCTCACTTGGCTGCACCTGTTCGTACCAGGTAGCTGTTTGCATTCAGCTCCGGTCATAACACGAACCACTAACTTTCTTCGACAAAATAAACCCTTACGCTTGTCATTTCGCGACGGACGACAGTTGCTCAAACGTAAAAATCCCCTTCTGACAGACTTTTGGTCATTTAGCCTACTTTTGGGCGATTAGGAAGGTGTCGCTTCCTCCTATCTGGCCAAACTGGTTCCATGGTCTACCATAAAATCTCTCCTCCACAGGGGGCAGTTGACTTTCAGAAGTCGTTTCCTGAACACCACTAGCCATTTCTCCTCAGGTTTAATCGCTGTTTGGTCAGTTATCACCTATATTTGACTTTCTGACGTTGTTGGTCTCTGAGGTGATATAGAGACTAAAGAAATGCACAGAAGCCAGTTTCTCTTTCAGGAGAAGTGCAGGTAGAGAGCTGAAGTACCTACTCAAAGTGTAAACTGCTTCATATTAAAGAGGAATACCGATTTTTTTAAATCTGGAAAATGAAATGGTTAAGGCATAAACAAAGTCATTCAGAGTGGTTTGGTCTGAAATGTTTTGTTCCAGAGTCAGAATTGGACACAGTGCTGGTGATAGGAACCAGTTGTCTGAGGAGTTTAACGCCTCTGAAAGCTCCCTCACAGAAAGCTTTTATGAAATGGTCATGAAGACACTCCCTGATGTCTAAGACATTGTTTTGCAATAGTTTTGTGATAAGATTTTGGTCTAAAACCTATTTAATCCATTTATTTAAATCTATTCATAGTGAAGGCAAAATACTCCCCAAAGGAACATATTTTATTTTCTAATTAGCCATTATCTTACATCAACGTTACATATAAAAAACTCCGTAGGCGCGTCTAGGTTCGCTGCTGCTTTTGAATAGTAAATAAAATGGCTGTAATTGCATTGCAGACATCAGGAGTCCTGGTTCCCTTCACCACCACTGTAAAGAAATCCAAGTCTGTAAGAGTCTTTGCAAAGGGACAATGTCTCATCAAACCACTCTGAATGATTTTTTTATATCTGATAAAGATCAAGTAATGATTTTTAAAAATCTTTTATATCCCTGTGCAGAAATTTAGAAAAATGAGTGGAATTCTCCCTTAAAATTCATAAAGATGGCAAGTTCAATAATATATGAAGAGTAATCTCTTGTTTACATTCTGCAGCACATTCTTTTCAGTAAAGTTAGGAAGGTTTGGTTTTCCATGATATCGACCCCTTAATGCTCGCATCATTAGTTGCTGCCACACTGACTGTCGTGCTGAACAGTCATCACTCAGAACTTTGATTAGGTGCTTTGTGTTTGTGCATCATTTCCATGATGGACAGGCTCTAAACAATGGGGTGCTTTGCTGCTTTTGTCAGCCAGCGAGAACAAAAGCTACTTAGACGTTGTTACATATCTGAATGAGTGAGCTTTTTGTTCATGTGATATAGTTGCTTCACGCCTGGTGGCACTTAAAATATCAAACTCCTAATGAGTATGATGACATAAGAATTCCAATTATAACATATGTGTTGCTTCCGTTTATCTTATGTGTCGTTACCATCCGATCTGTTTTTGACTAAGATCACTGATTGTATTATCATACAACTAGTGCGTGGAATCATCATTTATAAACTTGATTCTAATACTCTTTGTGTATAGAGAGGGTTTTTCTCTTATTCCACTTTTTCCACATATGATGCTTCACAACTATATATTATGAGGGCTGCATTATACCTTAGGTTTGGTTTCCCATAGGAGTGTAGCAATGCTCAGACCTCACAATGTGCTAAACATATTGCTTTTTGCCTCACAATGCTTTGCATTTTTGATACAGAATTATAAAAAAATGCAAACACACATTTCACATTTGTTTTTTGATAATTCACAAAATATTTATTTTCCTCTAAAAAAGACAACATTGCTTGTGGAAGAGAGAACTTGCACAAGTCATTTTCTTAGAAGACATAAAATAACAAACAAAATTGCAATATGTTTATTACATTTTGCACCGGTGTGTTTTGCAATGGCCACATGCATTATTATTGCTCAAAATAATAAAAGTAAACCAGAAATTTGTGGACTATTAGATTACATCTCAAGTCAAATGAGCTTTACAAGTCCATTTACATTCAGATCATGTATTTCTATATAACGCATAGTTTCTGGCTGACAAAAGTGAGAGAGAATTTTCTAAAGTGGCTAAATTAGATTGAGAAGCCTATGTAACCCAGGACTCAACTCAACTGGGTTGTGGTGCAAATCGGATGCTATTAACATCCCTGTTGAGTTATTTGTTTTGCCTGTTTAATATCAGTACTTGGTGGCTACGTGAATCCTGTGGAGAGAAGTAGCCACAGAGACTAGATTACTTTATTACTTTTAACTATATTTTGTTTATTAGAACCATAGAAGCCATTCCCAAAATCACATATTTTATAGTGTGAAATCAAACCGTATTGAAATAAAATTACCATAGGCTTAATCTCTGTCCAGGAACCTGACCCTGTATGACCCAAAGACACGGATACACCGATTGATCTGTCTGTTCTGCCCCCAAGCATGTTCTGTCATAGCAACAGTTGCTAGGTTTGACAGGTTTTACAAAACAATCCCATTCATCCCAACCCATTTAGGTTAGAGTTTCCAGCTGCTACATAACACACACAGTTGTTGTAATTCCCAACCCTGGTCTTGAAGTGCCTCCTGCGCTGCACATTTTATTGTTTTCTTTGCTCCCAACACATCTGATCAAACTAATGAGTAGCTCACCAAGCCTGAAGTGGGTGTGTTACAGCAGGAAAACACTAAAATGGTTGGGTAAGCTGCGTTGTAGATAAACAAAGCTTGGTTGGAATATGTAGAATTCTATTATGTGCTTTACTCATGGTATCAGGATCTGACAATTAACTGCAACATGCAAAATCAATAATAAATAAAGAAATAGTTTATTTTTTTTTCCAGAAAATGTCCATCTGGTTAATATTTACAGTATTGCATAGGGTCAAAAGGAAAAATCGGGTCACTAACGTAGTTAATGATAAATATAATCTAATACTTTCAAGCTGTGATACTGAATTTGTTCAATATTGAATATGCTAATGTTAGCTCGATTACGTTACAAAAACAATGCTCAATCTTGCCTAGCATTGTGTCCTTTCTCATACACATGCAAAATAAATATAATTTTCAATTAGTGATTCTCTAAATGTCCATATTTTTACTGTATTGTGTGATAATTAAGTCAAATGGGATTTTCTTAACTTTCTGTAAAGCTTGTTACTAAGAAAAAGCACATCTGTGAGCAGACTAAGGACTGTAAGCAGCTGTAGAGATAATCTGCAGCAGCTGCTGATATCGGCTCCAAAAAGGATACATGGTATCGATCGGTATTGATGCCATCTTGAGTTATTGGTGTCAGTATTGGTCACACTAAGAAAGAAATTCTATATCAGTGAATCCCTAATAATAGCTAGATTTGAGTGTCTGTGACAGAAAGTGTAATAATATGGCAGCTTTCCTGCTGCTTTTGTTTAGATCACTGTATATGTGGTGCTGAGTTTCTGAAAAGGCTTAACAAAGCACTTGCCATCGGCACACTGCACGTGTAAGCAATATCGCCCCCCCCCCCCCCCCCCCCCCATCTACCAAACGTGCAGGCAGATGTGTGTGTGTGTTCACACAATAGTAGGAAGATGAAATGAGCACATTGTGGCTTTCCTAAAGCTCAATACAGGATAAGACTGACTGGGAAACAAAGCCGGGAAATTCTCATCCTCTCAGTCCCATTTGGGAATTTGTAGAGCTGTGTTTACATGTACGTTCATTTGGTATATGGAGTTTTGCAAAAAAATATTTGAAATGCTTAATTTGCTAAATAAAATCTTCCCAATTTTTAACCTAAATTGTTATTATATTTTAAGGCTGATTCATTGTTTACAGACAAGCAGACAAAGCAAAGCCATTAAGGGCTTTTAAATGTGGGTCAGGATGTGCCCCCCCCAACAGCCTCACCCCCAAATTTGTCTGTAGCAGCCTCTACTCTTTTGGGAAGGCTTTAAAGTAGATGTTGGATCATTACTGTAAGGATCTGATTGTATTCACCTACAGTAGCATTAATGAGGTCAGGTCATGATGTTGGATGATAAGATCTGTATCACAAACATCACTCAGACTCATCTCAAAGGTTCCTCTGCTCTGCTCTGCTCTGTTGCGCAATGCTGGGTTCTTCAGTTTATGCCTCTCTAGCTGACACTTGACCTAAGGAATGGGTTACAAGCTTCTTGTAATCAGGATGAGGATGTGACTGGGCACTGGTTGGAAAACACTCAATTTGGCGTCTGTTTGGACATATTGTGTATATTTGTCATGTTACCACAGGATGAGGAATATTTTTTACTGATTTGCACTAGATAATAAGATCACCTGTCAAAGTGAGGAATGTCAATTAAAGATGTGCTTTCTGGCAAATTTTGATACTTGAATTTCAGCAAATGTTAAAGTTTGGATGTTCCATCAAACTGTGGATAAGGAGAAAAAAAACTAATATATATATATATATATATATATATATATATATATAACCTCTTAGGGTTTCATTTTTATCTATATAATTTTTTTTCTGTTTGGGGTGTGGGGGTGTTGCCCAGTGGGATGCTGAGGTGTAGAAAAGTGTTGGTGTTGGTGCACACCATAAAGGTTTGACTTTTTTGAGGCTGTGCAATGCACATTATGTTTGAACCAGAGTCAGAGAACATGAAGAGGCTGCTGTGGAGGGTCAACCACTGACCAGGATGCAGCAGGATGGTTTTGAATAGTAAGGGTTTGTGTTTATAGCATGTTTTACTTCTTTTGCATCGTGCTGACTTAGAAAACACGCAGGAATTTTGCGTTAAGCATCCTACATAGACCCACCAGAGGCATCCAAGCAATGTGTGCTTAGTTTAGACTTTTCCTATATATGTGTGTCAGTTTTATATGATTAGTCTGATTAAGGTCAGAACACTCGGTGCTCTAAGTTGAAATGGCATCCATGTAGCTAGCCTAGCAATTGGACTTCAATTGACTGACATCTTCAATTGCAAAGAGTATGTAAACATTTGTCCAGAGGGCACATCATGTTACCAGGTACACTGAAATACAGAAACTAAGCCTAAACAATCTACAGCTTCAAAGCATGACTGTCTGGAAACCCAGCACCTGACAATGGCACATTTATTCTTGTTTAGGTCCAAAATGATGTTTGTCGAATCATTGAAGGCTGGGGAGGTGGTTGTGGTTGTTCTAGTGGAAAGGGAGGCACTACTTTGCTATGAAGTAGAAATAAAAAGAGAATCTCAACGGCCTGTTGAATTCCATTCCTTTTTAAAGGAAGGTATACCAAAACAGCAGAGACTTCACATTCATGATTTCTCAAATGGAATAAACTGACAAGCAGGCCCGGCAGAAAGATTAGATAAGGGGTCAAAAGAATGACTGAGGGGCCCGTCTCCTCTTACCCAATGAATTGCAAGCAATAGGCTTCTCTGTTTATAATCCATCAACACAAGATTGTGGTTCTTTGTAGCATTACCAACACAACACTGTAAAATTAGAAAAAGAATAGCTGAACAAATATTAAAATATAAATATTAACTTTATTGAACAGCAGAATACCAGCACGAGCCACATGTGGAAACCAAATAAAATTGTAGATTGCTCGTTATCCAGCTTATTCATCACAAACCTAAAAGCTATAAACACAAAACAGAAAGGACAAACACTGCTGTTTAATGCAATTGCCACTCCTACACGGCACTCCTGTTTCATAGTGTTTTCCCTTTTTATATGGCACTTGAGTGCTATAGCTCTCTGCTTAATACTGTGAAGCACATGGAAAAAACAAATCTTTGTCTGACCCTAACTCAGCAGAGCTGCAGCTGTCCTGATGTGGCTTTGAATATCCTAAGCAGTGGCTCTTTCTGTTCCCTGCAGGGAAATTTTTAGTAAGGTGTCATTTAAATGTTCAAATAAATTAGCTGTGCCGTCTTGGTGTGCAGCATGCTCCTTCCATGCTCACTGAAAACGTCCTTCAGTTTTGAAAATCTGTTGTCACTTGTTGCTGTGTTTGCTGTATATGTTAATCCAAGATTCAGTGCTGTCTGTACAGTAGGCTTTGCTGTAAGACTGGAATGACATCTGTCCAAAATTCTCTGAGGCATCCGTGTTTCTTGTTCAGATTGGTCAGTTTATTTGGCGAATCTGTTTTAGTGATAGTACCTTTGGTCCCTGCTAACTCTAATGCAGCTAATGTTATTGGTGTGGGCAGATTAAGCTTAAGCTGAACTTAAATCAGCTCTCTTCCATGGTTGCTTTTAATGACTGGACTGTTATGATTTGCTGTGACGCTGGGGGATTGTAGGTGGAAGCTAGATAGAGTTCAGATAGCAAGCTTTATTTCCTCAAAAAGCGATTTAAACTGAAATAGCTATATCTGATGGGCTCATCATTCAGGCAGTTCCAACTGAATGGCTTGCTCAGTTAGAAAATCCACATAATTAATGTGAACGCAGTTTAAAAAGGCTATCCTGTGGAATAAATAAATAAAAATAAAGTCTAAATTGCAGGATAGGAAGTAGAACACAGTATTCCGTCTGAGAGGGCATTGCCCTCTCATGCCCCCTTGTGGCGCCAGCCCAGGTGCCTTGTATCGCATATGTGAACTGGAAAAAAATTGCAGGTGTTGCTTACTTCTCCTCAGTACTTGGTACTGTGTTCATTCCTAGTGTCTGCTATAGCTCACACTGCTCACACTCATACCAAAAGAGTTTTATACATAGCAAGCATTCACAATTAGGAAACAAATCCTAGTATTTACAATCATTTTTCTCATCTTAACCATCTAGCTAGCTGTGTCTGCAGCGATGTGCATTAGGCCTTTCTTCCCTTTCCATTTGTCTTTAGCGAATGCAGACTGTTATTAGCATTACTGAACTGTGGTACTATGTGTACTATTAAACGAGTTTTTTCTGTTGCTGTTGTGATTATAGTTGCAGTCCTACTGACGTTACTATGTACTATATACTACACCGATCAGGTATAACATTATGACCACCTCCTTGTTTTTATGCTTGTTTTCCATTTGACCAGATTCACTTACTATATAGGTGCACTTGTGTAGCTCTACAATTATAGATCGTAGTCCATCTGTTCTCTGCATACTTTGTTAGGACCCCCATGGATCCTCAATGAGCAGGTGCTGTTTGGGTGGTGGATCATTCTCAGCACTGCAGTAACACTGATGTGGAGGTGGTGTGTTGGTGTGTGTTGTGCTGGTCTGAGTGGATGAGACACAGCAGTGCTGCTTGAGTTTTAAAGAACAAGGTAAAAGGGGGCTGACAAAGTATCAGAGAAACAGATGGACTGCTGTAGAACTACAAAGTGCACCTATATAGTAAGTGGTCCTGATAAAATCGGTAGTGAGCATAAAAACAAGCAGGTGGTCATAACGTTATGCCTGATCGGTGTATTTCAAATGTTTTCTGCAAGTTGCTTGCAGTTACACATTTCCACTAGAGAGGATCGAAACCCCAAACTCACATGGTGCTGCTGTAAGTATTATGTTTTCCCTCAAGAGTTACATGGAAAAGAATGCATTTGGTTTAATAGAATGAATTTCAGTAATCTGAGGAAACACTCAAACATTCTAGTCCAAATGTCATTTGAAGGCTGAGCCAAAGATCACAAAGTAAAAATAAGGTCCATGTTTAATCTGTCCATGGCTTTACAGAACTTGCAGCCAAAGCAAATGTCTCCAACATGAAACGAAGGACTAAAATTGGCAGCCTTTGTGAGTCTTATCTGGTTTAATATCTCTCTTAGTAAGTAATAGTAGTTTAACTCAGTCAGATGAATGTCCTGTGATGATGAAAGATACTGTAGAATGCTTTTGGTTTAACAAAATATGTTGATCACCACAGAATACCTTCAAACAGATTGCCTCTGTTGATCTTCATTCTCCCCTTTGATCCCTGAGTTGTGACAGTGTTGTTGCTGGTTTGCTGTTTAACTGCGTGGCCTTGTGTCACCGGTGGGTTGTAGCCCTATTGGTCCACAGGATAAGAGAATAATGAAGGCTTATTATAGTCAGCACTTATGAGTCACCAAACAAACTTCACTGTGTGTGGCTGTGTGTGGCTGTGACATCATATCTTGCTCAGAAGTTGTTTGCAAGACATTTAGTTCTTTCAAGTGCTGTTAGCTTTATGAAGATGCAAGGAGGTCATAAAGGTGTCACTTGGATTGACAAGTATGGACAAGATTAGAAATGAGCAGATCAGAGGGACAGTGAAGGTGGAGCAGTTTGGAGATAAAGCCAGAGAGGCCAGGTTGAGATGGTTTGGACATGTGTTGAGGAGGAATAGTGGATTTATTGGTCAAAGAATGTTGGAGATGGAGCTGCCGGGTAGAAGGAGAAGAGGTAGACCTCAGAGAAGGTTTATGGATGTAGTGAAGGTGGACATGGAGATGGTTGGTGTAAAAGTAGAGAAGGCAGTGGATAGGGCAAGATGGAGGCAGATGATCCGCTGTGGCGACCCCTAAAGGGAGCAGCCGAAAGAAGAAGAAGTGCTGTTAGCTTTATGGACAGGATGAGGAGAAATCACCAAAGACAAAAAGCAATTCATTCTTCGATTGGTTATTCTGGGCTGCAGGTTTGAGTTACAGCTTTGATGAAGATCAGTGGGATGACTGTTGGATTTTATGTGCAGGTGGCGGCTGAGGGCTTGCGCATTACATTAGAGCAAAAATGATTCTCTGAGATGGAGTCTAATATTGATTTCTTAGGAGTTGCTGCAACTATCAAACCTATTTTGAGTAACAAGAAACTCTTTGGAACAGCAGTAAAGCAAGCAAGGATGCACCTGTTAGAATATGCCATACACATCAACAGTTTGGACTTGGCATAGAAAGCTTTTCTTATTTTTGACTTTTTGCTGTTATTCTAAAATACAGCAAAGACATAAAACTTAGGCAATAGCGTGCATGGAACTATGCATTAATCAAAAATGTTAAACAAATCCAAACTTATCTATATATACCTTATATTTTAAAACATTAAAGTAGCCCATGCCCTGCGATGGACTGGCGACCTGTCCAGGGTGTATCCTGCCTTCCGCCCGAAGACTGCTGGGATAGGCTCCAGCATCCCCCCGCGACCCTGACGGAGAAGCGGCTTAGAAAATGGATGGATGGATGGATAAAGTAGCCCAAGCTCATAGCATTCTCTCATGCAGCTTCAAAAGAAGCCACCTGGTGACAAGCTTGATAGAAGGCCCACCAACACAGACACCTTGTTGGTGGGTGAAAACTACTTGTGGGTCCAGAAAGGCATTTCAACATTTTTTTTGCAGCAACTCAACTGCTTGTGTCATATAAACAGGTTTCAAGGCCTTGAAATCAAGACTATAAAAAATGTACATTCATTGCATCTGCCATATTAGCTAGTGTCAAACTGCAGTATGTTCTTGAGTCAAAATTATCTGTAGATTGTTTGATGGCTTGATAATGTGCTTTATCACTAGTATAATACATAGTGACAGCCCTAGTTTGTGTCTTAAGAAATAAGTAACTAATTTACTTTTATAATAAGCATATAACCAAAACAGAACATGTCAGTCTATATTTACTTTAGAATGGGTTCCTCTGGACATAACTAAACCATGAACAGAAGTGGGACACAAATTTTAGCTAATTCTTTTGAGCAATAATCCATATCAGCTATAAAACATTCATTTTAGAATAAAACGGTTCCAGTTCTGAAATCTGATCCACTTTCGAAGCTACTGTAAAATACCTGATATACCTATCAACTGAATTCTGTATTGATGCATATAGATATTAAAGTTTATCTTGTACGATTGTTTTTTTTAATCGGTAACTTTGGTTGAACAATTGTTTACTTGTTGGTTAACAGTTAATCATTCCCTGTTAATCATTTCCCAGCAGTTAACCATTAGAACTAATGGTTTTGTGCACATTTCACAATGTAGGCCTCTTTAGGGATTCTGTAACCGTGCTTATTCAAAGCTTCTCTTTTCTGTTTACCAGATGTTTCCCAGCTTCTCCACCAGCTGAATCAGGGTTTATGGGCTATGGACTTTAGCAAAATCCTGCATCCTCCGCATCTTGCCAGATGGATTCTGGCTTTACCCCTGACTAATTGTAATAAATCATAAAAATGCTCATATGACTTATTAAGCACTTTGGTGTGGGCTGTGAAATATTTCAGAGCCCACAAAATAGCTCAGTGATGAGGATGGCGGTGATGAATGTGATTGCACTGATGACAGCATTTCTGTTGATTTGAATGTGTGGAAATCAAACCCTTTCAGGATGTGTTAGTTTTGATGGTACTTGAGAATTTGCTGCACAAAGATGCGTAATCTGTTTAGTGTGTCTTCTAGTGTGTTATCAGTGCTTATAAACAAATACAAAAATAAAAGAGTGTGGTTGTGTTAGAGTGTGATAAAGCGTAAAGCTTTCAACATAGCCTAGTAAGACATCTAAGTTAGTGCACTTCTTGTTTGTGTTTGAATTAGAAATGGCATGGTGCTAAGCCTTTTCTGATACCTTCAGCTAATATCATCTAATATTGGTACTGATACAGTGTTTATTTCTTTACAGGGTATTAATCTTTCAAATGATCCCTTTTTATTGAAGCACTACACTTAATGACCATCTAAAGGATTTTTTTTCAAACTGTCCAAACAAGCATCCTGCTACCTATATGGGGGGAAAAAAAGACATGGCCAATATAACTCACAATTTTTTATTTAGCTAAACTCCATAGTAGTATTGGGTATTGTTTTCGAAACCGATTCCAGTCTGATACTTTGAATGTGACTTTTTTCAATACCTTTTTTGTTATTGTAACAAACGAGACATGTAATAAAGAGTTATCATTTACTTATGTACATTATTTATTAAACATTTGTCCTCTCTTCTTGGCCTTGCATGTGAATCACTGTACTTTAGTGTACTTTATTGTAATTGGAGTGGCTTCCCTGCAACATCAGAACAAAACATCATAGTTAATAGGGCTTGTTTTATAAAACCCTCATCTATGATTTAGTATGTATTTATATTTCAATCTAGCAGTGGTAACCAGCTGACTAGCTAATAACTCTGAGATGAGAACTGCTCAGACTTGGTGACATCTTGTCCATTATGCTGTAATTTTCATTCAAAGGTGTTTTCTTTCTTTCCTTATTTTTATTTTGTTACTCCGTAGTAAATTTGTCAGTCCTACGCAAACAACACACAAATATTATGTGCATATCTGTACAAAATTAGTCTTTTTGAAATATAGGTGTTATTATTCTAGTATGAACTTAGCCACTTCTTCATAAGATCAGATTTGCTATTTTTTCCTCCAATATCCCATCCTGTTTTTCTCTTTTTATTAAATGATACTGGATCAGTGCCATCTTAAGTTTTTGTATTTGTTCAATTTATTCATTTAAATGCTTTGTTTGGCGTCTAAGTACCTGTAAGTGTTTCACAGATGTTCTTAACTTGTGTTTTGTGTATTAATATCTCTCTATATTTTTCTTTGTTTTTTCTGATGTGTGTGGGTGGGTGTCATGTAGATGCGCTTTCTGTTGCTCTTCAGTCGTCAAGGGAAGATTCGGCTGCAGAAGTGGTTCTTGCCGCTAGGTGAACGAGAGAAGAAGAAAATCATTCGGGACATGACCACCATGGTGCTGGCACGAAAACCACGCACATGTAACTTCCTGCACTGGAAAGACCTGAAGATTGTTTATAAGAGGTGAGGAGAGGAGAAACTAGCTGGAAATTTAGAAAGTAGTTCTTATGTCGACTCACACAGCACTTTAAATAAGCATACCGGTTATCAGCTTTGGCTTTTGATTGCAATTGACCTATCGATGCTTCTCTTACAAATGCTTTCTTTCTTAGCAACTGTTGGAAGGTCAGGTAAACTTTAGAGATCATTGGCAAAAATAAAATTCAAGATAATGAGAAAATGTAGCACAGAAGGTTTTATAGAAATGCCTTAATACAGAAGGCCTTATTAATTTGAAATGTTTTCATTTCATTTGTACGGGTGTGAAAGGTCACACTGTTTGATATTAGGCTTATATTTATGATTGTATTTTCAAACCTAGTTTTGTTTTAAAGACAATAATATGCTCCTGCTTGGTAGCCTAGCATATGTAGCATGCCTAAACAATGCCTGAGTGTGCTGCATTTTCTCATTAGGTTGAGTAGGATTTTTACCAACAAACTTGTCCAATGTAGCAGCTGTAACTACAGAAGAATGCATTTGTGGTTGGAGCATGGATTGGTCAGTCATATGGACAAGAAGGAGCTGATTGTAGTCTGAGCTGTATAACACACATTGAGCTGATTTTATGTGGTAATGTATGTAAAGCACACATCACACTGTGAGGCCATTTGACATAGTTGAAGCTGCTGGCAATATGCAAATAAGCCATAGGAATGCACAGTGATATCAGAATCACATAAGTATTGGCAGCTATTTGCTTAAAAGTCCTGTATTTTTCTTCCCTTGAGGTCCACGTATGCCATTTGTGTGGCTTTATGTATTAAAAACGGTTTGAATTCATTTTCACATGACCATTTTCCAGCCTCCCTTTATCCAGGATATTTTTGTTACTGTGCCTTTGAGACTAATATAAAATCAATGATTTGTGTTTTGATTGGCTGCTCTGTATTGTGCCTTATTTGAATAACAATCAGGGCTGAAACACTCCTTATAAATTTTAACATAAATGAGGAGCTAAACTACTGGAGGTGGTGGACGAATGTAAAAGAGTTGGTTCTCGTATCTGACTGAATTCTAAACATACTGACTGTATGGACTGGGTAGTAAATGATGCACACTTTATTTACAAAAACTTCTCATGTTACTTAAAACTCTTTCATTTCAAAGAAGGAAGAGAAAAAGTGTCCAATAGGAGGAAGATTCCTGTTGACCTTTACAAATAAGTGTTGGAATTCTCTCTAATGCTAATCTAGTTAGTTCTAGGTCCAGTTCCTATATTTTCTAATTTTCCAAAACTTCTCTTTTCTAACGGTATTTCGATGTTAGAAGATATGTAGATAAAAATATTGGATATTGGCAATGGCCCGCAATTCTCACACTGGTGTATTGCAAACAAGCCAATCAACAAACCAGAGTTTTACAGTGTGCTGTGAGCATTGACTAATCATGGACTTTCCAGATGAGTTTGGGTGGCAAATGAAGCCAAGATTAATCTAACAAATGCAGGGATGCAGAAAGTAAAGTATACATTTTTTTTTTTTTTTTTTTGGAAACTGAATTTGTAATTTTCATGAAATAATTATAATATGCTAAATTGTGGTGAGAGAGGGCAATACAGATGTGCACATACAGGTTAAATACTTTTTTCTATCTGGGGATCGACTCAGCATCTGTTGATGCTCACCCTTGTCGGACAAACTTTGTGCAAAATAGGTGAGGGTCAGTAAATCAGGTCAGATAAGCGAGAACTTGCTTGTGTCGAAGTAGTCTTTATTGTTAGGCAGTCATGGGCTGGAGGTTAAGGAACCAGCCTTGTGACGGAAGGTCACAGGTTCGATCCCCAGAACCGGCACTACATGACCGAGGTGTCCTTGAGCAAGGCGCCTAACCACCTAGTGCTCCCCGGGCACTGTGGATAGGACTGCCCACTGCTCCAGGCTCACTGCCCCCTCATGTGTGTGCTCTGTAGTGTGTATGTGGTGTTTCACATCATGGATGGGATAAATACGGAGGTGCAATTTCCCTGTTGTGAGACTAATAAGGGTCATGTACTTGAAACCTGCATTTTTTCGAAATTGACTGTGAGGCCTTTGTACAAAAATGTTTGTTTGTTTATTTATTTATTTATTTACTTATTTACAAAGTCTTGGCTCCTCCTTTAAAACATATTCAAAAGCTTTCATCTGCTGATCAGAGGCTTTTGCATATGCTTATGGAGTCCATGCCAGCTTTAGTGTGCACTGTGTAGATTCTGAACACATACGAAAATAAAAATACACACTTTGCCTTATGAAAGCACACATGGCTCTTTGCTGTGCTTCATTTTTTTAAAGCTCTATTGTTCTTAGCAGTTAAAGTCCCAGAATCTGGAGGTGCTACTTACTGTGTATCTGAGCAAACATTTAGGTGAAAGTAAGGCAGGCTGATCATGTCATGCCATCACCAGTGTGTTTCATCTGTATAATGTAGTTGCAATGCTTGGTAATAGCTCAGCAGTCAGAGGCGTTAGTACGTACTGGCATAGTGCCCTTTGGGTTGGCTCCTCAAGCTTTTCACCCTGACCCCAAAGGCTGACATCACAGTTTGAGAGCAAGGACCAAAGATCACCACTAATAATTCTTTTTTTTAGCGTGCCTGACAATAGCCCGTCATTGTCCTACACTGCATGCTCTTCACACTATTGTCCTCTCGACAGACCCACATTATGACTCTCACCAGGCTCTCATTCGTGTCATCACTTTTACTGTTAGATTTTCCAGCTAGAAGTGACAGTTTTCTGTGACAGTAGTTAAAGGAGTGGTTGGGTTGCATGTCACCAGATATTCCGTGGTTTGATATACTGGAAGGCATGTTCCAGTTGCAATGTGTAGCAATACAATCACAATATGAAATTTTGTACATATGTACATTTGTGCAGTATTAATAGAATACAGTTTTTGTAATGTGTTCACAGAATATTAAAACTACTACCTTACATGCTTCTCTCTCTATACTTTCAGTGGCTAGCAGAGCCACTCATCATATGATCTGGTCACAATATTTGATATGATACTACTGTAATAGTTAAAAAATATTGAAATTGGACATTATTTATTATTTTCTGACCTGCACAAACAGAACAGACAGCTAGGAGGCTCTTTCAGATCTGCCTTAGATTGTGTGGACCAGTCCAACTTTTTCTTTACTTTGGATTTGACCTTCACCAAACAATCGAACCACACTAACTCATGAAGGAAATCAACACCAGAGCACGTTTTTTTCCACTGCATACGTTCTCTGTACTGTCTGAACAATCTACTGCTTCAGCATTTCACTTGTAAGTGTTTAGTGATCAGATGTTTTGCAGGGATGCAAGTGCTTGCCTGCACTGCGAGCTGCTGTAAATAACGAAAGACAAGCAATAAAATGATATGCGTATGATTATGGGTAGTATGGGGTGCAAATTTTTGGCCAAGCATCAGCTACAGTTAAATTTAATTTAATTTAATTTACTCACACAGATGACAAGCATTTCTGTTTTTTGTTTTTCTGTTTACATGGTGGTGAATGTGAGAGTAACAGAGCACTTGCATCCCTGCAAAACTTCCAATCAATAAATAATCCGAAGGGTTTAATTTAGTCAACTTTAGCCCTTGCAGTCCATGATCCAAATCAAAGGAAAAATATAAAACATCACAAATAAATAACTGTGTAGCGGCCTTTAGAGAATGAACTGGGTATGAAAACAGCCTGATGTTCTTCAGAGATGTCAGCTTATAAATACTGCTATCTGAGGCCTGGACTTTCCAATTATCTGATTACACAAGTGCATGTAAATGCACTGATCGGATTACTAACCAAATCTGATTTTCTGTAGTTATCGTACTATTAAGTGCATGTAAACGTGCTCAGTGTTTCTCTCCCCTCTATGTTGTTCAGCCCTGATCAGTGGTTGTCCATTCTGCCAGGTGACAATAAGTAGCTATTTCTGTACATTGGATATTTGTCTTTGCGCCTAACACACCTGTTTAGCTCATCAGCTAATTAGCGAGTCCTTCATGAGCTGAGTCAGGTGTTTTTGCTCAGAGAAAACAGATTTGCTGTGCATAGTGTCTTCAGCACTGGGGCTGAGAACGTCTAATTTAATTGTAGACACACAAACATCAGCATTGTTAGATAGTTGTATATTTGTTTGGAAATGTCCGCCTATCAGCATGATGATACTGTCTTATTTAATGCATTAACCAGATGGAGTGAAAACATGGTCCATTAAAAAATATAATTCTGGAGAATTAACTTGTGAAATACCCAGCTCCTCTGATGTTTCTTGAGTAACACGTTCTCTGGGAAGCTAGCACTTCTCACGACACAAAGCGAGAAATGAATCCTCTTCTATTGTTAATTAGTTTAGAAATGGTCCCAAAGAACCTTTCAGTCTAATTGTTTGTGTTGAGAATATTATATCTATAAGTGCTGTAGATGGGTGAAGTGATTTAATAACAATACTGTTGCTGGAAGTCATGATCAGATACAGATAAAACAGGTAGATTTGAATTTACATTTACAACCATTTGTCACTGTGTTTGCACACTGCGAAATTAGACCTCTGCATTTAACCCATTCATGCAGAGAAACACCCACATACATGCACACTAGTGAACACACACACTAGGGGGCAGTGAGCACACTTGCCTGGAGCAGTGGGCAGCCCTATCCACAGCGCCCAGGGAGCAATTGGGAGTTAGGTGCCTTGCTCAAGGGCACTTCAGTCATGGACTGTCAGCCAAGGGGATCCAACCAGTGACCTTCCCGTCACAGGGCTCGTTCCATAACCTCCATCCCACGACTGCCCCCATAATTTGAAGCAATAATTTGAAACTGCCCCCAAGATTTGAAGCAATAGCAGGGTTATATAGTGTTAAATATGGCAAATCTGCTCTTGTTGTCAATTTTGAAGGAACAGATTTAAAACTTTACTTCTGCCCAACTTGAAAAATATCTTCTGATTTTTGATTGTCACCATAAGCCAGCGAGCAGGAAAAAATTAATCAACCTTCCACCACCCACAGCTTATCAACTGAAAACACTATTCATGAAAACATGCTATTCATCCTGATTTGGAACTTCACTAGTTTGAGAACTAGAGGCTGTAAAGTTTCATTCTTACCATTTTATAGCTTGCTGAAAATCCATATAAATGCTAAATTTTATGACATTGGTTTGTGTTGTGGACACAGTATGCAGATCATGAAATAAAAACACAGCAAACATGTATAGACTCTGACTTTTATGTAGCAGCATGTCCATAGAGTGAAAGATTTCTTTGTTTTTTGCATCTAATAAGTCCACTAAGGATTATTGTAGATGGTAGTTCTCAGACCTAAGGTTGTTAGAGTGCATGAAGTACCACAGAAATGCTTTTATCTTCACAAGTGACCCAAAATGAAAGAGCCTTTTAGAGCTCTTCTCTGTCTCTGAACTTTTCATCTGCGGTATAGAAGCACACTTCTCCTGAAGATGAGTTATGGCATATGATAAAAAACTGGGTTGAGTGTTGGTTCACTAAGCCAGAAATCCAGCCTTCTTTGTTGGTAAAACAGACTATTGCAGTTAAAGCTAAATGTGGGTGGTAGCTTATATACAGAACTGAAGGCTGAGCATGTACTACTGAATACATATGTGTACGGTGTTATTCGTATGTCTGTACTTTGCAGTACTGATGTATAAAGGCAGTAGAACACATCAGGCCGAGAGTCCTCACGAATAACATCACAGCTGTGATCTGGTCCTCGAGGACCCCCAGCCATGCACATTTGTGTTGTCCTGCCAAAACACACTTACCGCAGCTTAGAAAAGGCTTGTTAATTAGCGGATTAGTTAGATGTATTGGGAGCAGGGTAAACAGTAAAATGTGCAGAGCTGGGGGTCACGACCACTGATCTACAGTACTTTCCTTTGGCTTGTGCCTGCTACAAAATCACAACTGTGATGGTATTCGTGATAACGCACGCTCTCTTGTGTTCTGTTGCTTAATTTGAATATCAACATATCTACAGCTCTCCCCTGAAGAGATTTTCAGTACATTGTTTCTTACACAAATCCATACAGTCATTAGGCACCATTACTCAGTCCATTACTATGTCCATTACATGGATGTGAGAAGACAAGAAGGATGAGTATGACAAGATGAAGAAACAGTTGGGTAGATATTTATGCTTAATGCCTGTCTGGGAATGTTCCTGCTGACTCTGAAAATAGTTCCTGTTTTTGTAAAAATGTTTCGCATGCTGTTTTATTTCTCTTCTATTTTATGTGGTGGACATTAATATAATGTGTAAACTGATAGAAATGAAAAAGTACAACCCTGAGTAACGGTTCTTTTGCTGTCATTTATGCAGATACGCTAGTCTGTATTTCTGCTGTGGTTTGGAGGAGGAGGACAATGAACTGCTGGCTTTGGAAGTGCTGCACCGATATGTTGAACTGCTCGATAAGTACTTTGGCAATGTAAGTAAAAGTACTTGTGTGAAAGGCGTAAAGGAATTTTTGAACCTAATGTTTATCCACCACATCTGTATCATACCAACGATTTCCACTGACACTGATTTCGGTGTGTTTCCTTGTGCATGAAAAAGTACTAAAAACACAATTTTAAATTCATTCAGCCACTGACCTCACAATATATGAGTAAATTCTAGCATGAAGAGGCTATCTTGAATATAACAGAAGTATAAGGTAGGTGACTATATAGCTGTCTTACTCTTAAGGGTAATACTTCATGAGTATCAAATGTCAGAGAGTGATTTCACAATACATGATTTGAATCGCAAGAAATTAAATGGCACAGTGAATTAACCTCCAATCCGCTCTTACTTTATGTGTATAGGCCTTTATACACACAACTGAAAAAAGTTATTGCTATGATACTAAGACAGTCTTTAAAGTACATCTCAAATATGTGTCAATTAACTATCAAAATTCTCAGGTGATGAAGCCATTGTAAAACAAGTATGTTCTACCTGAATTATGTAAAATATCCATGTTACATCTTACCCCATCTTAGCTTGTGCTCTCTCTCCTCAAATTATTTATTTTGTAGTTGATTAGTGTTCTAGAAGTGCTGACAGAAGTGTATTGTGATGTATCTTAACACAATAATAATTACATATTGCCGTATTGCCCACCCCACTACTGTAAAGTGTAGCAATCATCATGCTCCTGGGAAGCTACTGTTGTCATACTTGTCACCTTTTAGATTCTCCGTTCACTCCAAGGCACCAAGCTAGCCATTAATGTCTTTGATCATATTGATCACTACAGCAAAATTTGGAATATTGCTTATCAGTAGCATTTTAAAGGCTTCTTTGCCTGCAGTAGAGAAAAGGCAAAAGAAGTAGGGGCAAGGAAGTCAAAGAAAGATAAGTCATTTTGGTTTTATTGTCAAAACTGTATAGAACATCATGACATTGACGTTTATTTGACCTGTTCCCTCAGGTGTGTGAGCTGGATATCATCTTCAACTTTGAGAAGGCCTACTTCATTTTAGATGAGTTCCTAATGGGGGGAGAGGTCCAAGAAACATCAAAACAGTCCATTGCCAAGTCCATCGAAGCTTCAGACATGCTGCAGGAGGTGAGAGACTTTAGAGTCAGATGAAGAAAGAGACAGACAGACAGACAGGCAGGCACAGTAGGGTGGGTGTGTTTGTGTGTTGGGGGGTGTGGTGTTTGTGTCTTTGCTTTGTGTGTCTTTGCAGTTTTAACTTGCTGGAGAGGAAAAGACTTCATGGCAACACACATTTAAATGGAGTTGTTATACTCACACCCAGCCACCTGCACTGTCCTGTATATCTTACTACTTCTTACATACTGTTTAGAATTGTTGGGGTGTTGTTTTTTAACCAAGGACTGCGCTAACAGCACCTGTTATTAAAGCGATAGTTTACCGATGCTACATATCAAAATCCATGTCCTCATCACCAGAAGAACATTTTTGACTGAAAAGAATGTTTTTAATGCATCCTGTGGTTTCAGAAATGGCCTTTCTGAGGTCAAATTTTGACTTTTAATGTAAGATTTAACTTTAAGATTAGACTTTTTTAAAAAAGGTAGGCCAGTAAATAAAAGCTACACACTTAAAAGAGAGTTCTTCAAGTGCTCTTTAGTAAAAGCAGTGGTTCTATTTAGGACCATGAGTTCTATACAGAACTATTTCATGTTTAAATGGTTCTGTACATAGTGAAATGTTTTTTTAGATTGATGACCAATGTGTTGTATGTGGTTCTGTGTAGAACCTTCTTGAAAATGGTTTGTTTAAAAGCTTGACCCTTTTTGGTGCTATATTGAACCATTTTCAAAGGACCATATACAGAGAACTCTATACAACTTCTGAATGGAACCGTTGCCTTTATTAAAAGCCCTTTGATGAATTTGAAGATATGATTGTTAAAGAATTATCTATCCTAAAAGATACAGATAGCCAGTTCAGTTCTATATAAACAGGAGTGATATGATCTCTCTTTTGTTTTTGCTAGGATCTGTGCTGCTGCATTGTGTAGATGTTGTAGAGTTGTAGATGGACTGTTTTAGGAAGCCCAGTACACAGAGCATTACAATAATCATCTCTGCTTGTCAAAAATGGATGAATAAGTTTCCCTACATCACTCTGAGACAGAAAAGGCAGAGCTTTAGTAATATTTCTCATATGATAAAAAGCTATTTTAGTGACTGTGTTTTTAACTCAGAGTAGAAGATTACACCCAGGTTTTGTACTCAGTTTTAGTATACGAAACAACACTGAGCTTCTCAATGAGCATCACTTGCTAAACTTTAGTGCCAAGGATCAGTATTTCAGTTTTTTATTTAGTTGTAGATTTTGTGAAAATCTTAATAAAAAAACTTAAATCAACTTTTAGTGCACAGTTTCTATTAAAATTAAAGATATTTGAAAAAAAGAAAAACATACTTTTTATAATCAATATATTAAATTCAGCAAATAAACTCATTGTGCAAAAGGTGTGTGCACTGTAGAAGTAAATTGGTTTCAGATTTTTTCATGTTATTTTCTATTAGATTTATATTTTGCATACAACTGAAGCTGTAAACATTGACATCGTGTTTCCTGATGACTTCACCAGCTTTAGCAGATTTTTCAAGAAAGTTTTACTGGCTCACTGAATTTGTCAAAATGCAAAATGTATTGCTATAGTCACTATATTGTTTTGTACAATATACCAAGCAAGTGATTTCGTAGAGGCTCTGTAGGCATTTAGCGTATTAACGGTAACAGTAGACACACCCTGTAGAATCCTGAAAAGATCTTAATTATTGCAGATTTATGCTGGGAGAAAGGGTGTGAATCACTTACTGTGATATTTCTATTCTGCAGACGATGGAAGAGTACATGAGCAAGCCCGCCTTCTAGCAACAGAAGAACAGAATACAGACCAACAGAACAAAACAGGAAATCTGTCTGGATCTGCAACATCTGCAAGAACTCTAGTCTACTGGAGCCGGTTATGCTTTTTTAAATGAGAAGTTACTTGACTGTTCAACCGCTGCCAGAGGTCTGTGGAGTGAACATATGAAGGAAATCAGTGTGATATTTAATAATGTTGGAATGAACATCCACCTCTTCAGCGTTTTGTGGCTTGTTAGGCAGGAGGTTTTTTAAATATTGGTATTTTACATTATTATGTATGTATGTATGTGTACAGTGGTTCTCAGCTCCAGCCTTGATGACACTTAGTTGAACTTGTTCCTTGCTCTAACACATTTTAGACAACACATCGACTAATACTTCTTTTGTGTGAAGAAAACGAGCCTGAGAAGGACGAGGTAGAACAGCAAGGAACACTGCAATCGTCCATCAGCAATAATTTAACATAGGACACAATATGTATACATTAGTAAGACTGCCTTACACAGTAACGATGCCTCATGGAATCCACTTTAACCTTTATATCAACATTTTGACTTGCAATAATTCTACTGAACTTCGAGTTGATTTTAAAGTGCCTAATCTCTGATCGTATGGCTCTTTTCTGATTTTTTTTTTTTGAGTATGCTGCATGCTTGAGACCACTTAATTGAAAACATTAAGGGAAACTGTTTTGTATGCATTAATTATTACTACTAATGTTGTTTTGAGCACATTACCAAATCTACTCTGATGATGTTGAAGATTAAAATTGTATTTTGATATATGTATAGTCTGCTTGTGGTTTTTGTCCTTGTTCTTACCAGAGTGGTCCAGGTGCAGAAGTGACGTAGTGCAGCGTTGCTGATGAAGAAAGCGTTTTGCCAGGACTCCCTAGGTGTGTTCAAGAACTGCACGTCCTATACATCTGTAGTTTTGATATTTTTCTTTCCCCACGCTTGCAAAAATGGGTGATTGCTGGTTTTCAGGCTGCACATTCAGCTCTACCTTTTAATCTCTTTTGGAATACATCTGCATAATAAGTCAACACAACACAACGAGAGGGAAAAATAATACGGTAATGCTTTATTAATCTCAGAGTCATCATACACTTCAGAACACGTACAAAAATGGTTAAGAAACGAGTACCACCATCCACCTTTTTGTCTAATAGTGATACAGCTTGTACGATAGGACCATACCAAGCTCCGTAGTGCTCAATAGATAAGAGGACATCATACTAACAAACGTAACATGAATAAACACCACTAACCCATAGCAGACGATACGCCATTTACTCTTGCATGTCTAAATATGATATTATTTACATCTCAGAGAGTTTCATGAAAACTAAAGCACTTGAAACGTTAAGTTTGAGGAGGGTATAGGCATGTCCCTCAGGCAGAGGGATGGGGAGGAGATGTTGGTTTTTCCTCTTACCCACTACATCCCAGCCACTAGTTTGCCACGGTGCTCTTTCTCCCCTTCAGATACAGGCTCCTGGGGCTGCTGGTCACCCTGCTCTGACACTCCGTTCTCCGTTGGTGGCTTCTGAGGCACTTCCTCCTCCTCTTCCTCCTCCAACACCTCCTTCCCCTGTGTGTCTCTCTTAGTTGGCGTGCTCTTACCTGTGTCCACCTGCTCAAAGTAATCTTTCATGGCCTCTTCGTACGCCTCATATGGGAATCGTGAGTCCACTGCCCTCTTGTGCTCCTCGTCCGGGTACTCTGTCAGTAGTTTGGCCGCGAGGAAGGTGGCCACCTCGTCTTCATCGACTGCATCGTCGTAATCATCTTTCCTCTTGCTGGGAGCCCTATTCATGTCCGATGCAGCAAAAAGGCTGCCCCGCCGTCCACTTGGTGTGAAGTACCTGGACATGGCTGTCTTGTACGGTCTTGGCTTGGTGAAGTACCTGGCACTCTTGCTTGCTGTGTTGCCCAGTCCGAGAGCCTTGAGTAGTTCTTCAGTCTTGATGTCCACGGGCCCTTCGCTCACTGTGACCTCAGGCTGCCGCCCGCTGTAGTACTTGATCACGCGACTCCGGTATCGAGGCTGCTGCTGCTGCTGAGTGGGTTTCCTTGCCAGCTGTGGCTCGGGCAGACGTTGCTGCTGCTGCTTCCTCGTCTCCTCCATGAACAGCAAGCCCACAAGATCTTCAGGAGGAACCTGGAGCTTCATGGACACAGCTGACAGCAACTGCTTGATGGCGCGAGGGTCGAGCAAGGAGGGTCGGTTCAGGTTCAAGCTTGAGCTCAGTGGGTGTCTCCTTATACCCTCTGCCTGCAGGTCCCGTTTCCGTGCCTGATCAGTCATCTCCAGCACCTTCAGCAGGTAATAGTCCACAAGCTTTGTGTCGTCATCATTATCATCACCCTCATCCACATCCCCTCGCTCTCCAGCCCTGCGTCGCTGTGGCTCTGCCACCACCTCGCTCTCCTCATTGCTGTCCGCCAATCCACGCTCCAGCTCCTGGCGGCTGCCCTTCACCAGCTCTTCTGTCTCCACCTGCTCCTCCAGTGGCACCCACTCCTCGCCTCCGCCGGCCACGTCCTCGTACGCCACGTCCCGTAGCCGGTACGTGTCGTCCTGGTCCCCGTCGTCCTCGCTGTCCCGCTTGTGCTGCAGCCTGCCGAGCTCCTCCAGCAGGGAGCGCATGTTGGCGAGGCTCTGCGCCGTGTACTGCTCGTCCAGGTCCTCCGTGGCTCGCTTGTCCTCCCGCGCGTTCTCCTCGTCCTCGAACATGAGCGGGTACTTCTTATGAGGTCTCACCACGCCCCCGTATTCGCCTGCAAGACCCTCCGCGTCGTCGGTCGCCGTCGGTGGCCGTCTGCTTTTGTGCGCGCGCCGATCGCCCCCCACCGCTCCTTCACCCTCACCAGCCTGCTGCTCGAGCGCCCGGAGCGCCGCGCGCACCCACTGCGGCGCACCGCCGTCCGGCCAGCGGGCGGCGTCCTCGTCCCGGAGCGAGGCGAGCTGCACGAGCAGACGGAACTTGTCCACCTCGTCGTAGTCGCCCGTGGGCGCCTCAGCGGCGCCGTCTGTGCGCCGCTTCAGGCTCTCGATGTACTCCAGAGCCTTGACCATGTCCGAGCTCGGGGACGCGTACGCGGAAGGCTCGCGCAGCCGGTGGTGGCGGAGGGACGCCGCGCGCACGGCGGCGAGCGAGTGGAGGAGAGCGGCGAGGAGGAGCGCGGCCTCTCCCGCGGAGAGCTTACGAAGGGAAAGCGCCATAGCCTGAGAGAGAGAGAGAGAGAGAGAGAGCATGGTTATGAGGTTAACGAGAGAGCGAAGGATAAACAATACGGTTAGCAGCGCAGCGGGGCTTTACACGCGCATCCATTCAGGCGTAACTGTAAGTCGGTGAGGTTACTCACTCTGAGAGACGCTCCACTCACAATTACAGCATAAACGGCGCCAATGATCTGAACCGAGAGCTCCTGTCTGGGAGGAAAGCCTGAGCCAAACTGAGCTCGATGAGATCTTATCTGGCTTTAAACAGTGCAGCCTCTACCGGATGAGTCACCGCCCGTTGTCAAGGTAACCTTTACTTGTAGCTCCCATCACTCCATCACATCACTGTTTTTCCTCCAGCTTAACGGTCTAATTTGCAAAAGGAAAAACAAAAATCATACCAATAAACACGCAGACGGGCCGGGCTAAAAAGCTCGGAGATAAAATCAGTTTCAAAAGCTGCGATCATCTTTAACGCCGCTCACTGTATATTCACCACAGCCAAAACAGGCAGAAGTGAATGTCGTCACTGTCCAAATAAAATCCAGTATCTTCAACATCTTCAACATAGTAAAACTGCGGGAGAGGACAAGAAGTTCATGTAAAGAGTTTGATTCCAAACAAATTTGGAGCACTTCTATTGGTACGTTTATCATCAGCTATTCACACAAGGCAAACGGCCTCGATAGTAATTATATATATTATAGATGTTTCCAAACACTAAAATACAGTAAGTACAAAACATCTTTCGGCCATAAATGCACGAAAGAAACCTACTTCATAAGGTTCTTTAGTAAGGGCAACGGTTCTGTGTGGAGCCATGAATTCTATATTTCATGCCTAAGCGCTTATTTGTATAGTGAACTGGTTCTTGAGATTGATGGGGGCTGTGTTCTATATGGTTCCAGATAGTACCGATTTGAAAGGTTCTGCATAGCACCAAAAAGGGTTCTGCCATTGTTAAGCTTGACATCGTAACAGCAGCAGAACCCTTTTTGGTGCGATACAGAACCCAATGCAAACACATTCTCCGTCAGTCTGAAGGCGCATGGGAATGATTCCGTATAGAACTCGTGGTTCTGAAGAGAAACACTGCATTTACTAAAGAACCCTTGAAGAACCGCTTTCAAAGAGTGCAGGAGGAAGTATAATTAACAATGTGGACACGAGGCGATTAAGATTTATAATGATTTCCCTAAAACAGACCGAGCCTTTATTATTTTCCAGCTGAAACTAAACCGAGCCGAGAGGGGCAGAATCAAAGAAAAAGAGTGAGAATTGAGCCGAAACCGAAGAAAAATCGAGCCCTGATGCCTCAGCGCTGATATGGAGACTGTAGACTAACAGATAAGAGACCGCGGTTCAGACAATAGACTGACAGACTGACACAGACAGACTGATAGCGAAGCTGAATGGAGCTCTACTACAGCGCTAGTCTTACTGCACCATCACCAGCGGCTCTCAGCGCTGGTTCATTCAGAACTGATCTCCAAAACCCGCCTTACCTTCGGTGAGGTCAGGAGGGAGCTCAGAGAGTGGACGGCAGCGAAACTAGCATTCTCCCCGCCGCGCGCTCCCGCTCCTTTTCAGCACCGGACAGCTCCCCCGCGCTTTAAGAGGCACCTGACCGCCGCGTCACTACCCCCCCGCCCCCCCCCCGCCCACTCCTCCCCGAGCCGGCCCGCAGCCTGTTATTCAGCCTCAGTTCCGCGACTCCTGCTTTATTCATGAAGCCGCTCGTCTATTTTTGTTTTTGCACACTAAGAAAATTCACTTTACAGCGTTTTTCCCCTTGTTTCTCTCTCCGGAGAGAACTGACTTTCAAGCGTGACGCACATCCGTCTGGCCTCACTTGGGGAAACGTAAAGTACATAAAACCCCTTCTACCGAGCACACATCCCGGGGCTGGGCGCTGCGACGAGAGTTTCGTGTGCTGTGATTTGGTGTAAGAGCTTCTCTTCGTTCAGAAAGAAAAAGAAAAACAAAAAGCCGGCGTCCTCGCGCCGTTTCCCCTCTGACGCACGGGAGCCATGGAGTTAAATCCTCTGGCGATGACTCACACAAACACGCACACGCGCGCGCGCCTCCGCAGTGAGAAGGAAGCCGCTGATGCATGCTGTGGTGACGGCCAAGTCTCTCACTGTGTCCTGAGCAATCGATAAGAATCTCGGATCAAACCTCGCTGTCAGATTAGGCTCTGTGCTCTTTCGTCTCCTCCTAATCTAGAAAACAGTGCAACACGTCTCACCTGCCGCGCTATGCTGAGTTCCTAACATAGTCATACTAACGTGTCGTCACGATGGGCTTCTAGTCACACGCTTTCATAGATCTGATTCTCATCGATGCTCTGCTAGACTTCTAACAGCACTCAGTAGCAGCAGCACAGTAACACTGTTACCTGTGACTGGCTTTTATAGAGCTGTTTCTCATTGTTTCTCTGCTAGGCCTCAATATACTGTGTTACTGTTATACTCACTGTTACTGAACAAACCTCAAAGAATGAACTTTGGAGGTGCAGAAAAATGCCCTTGCGGATTGATTGATTTGAAAAGCTGAAAGCAGATGGAAGGCAAAGCTTGAGCACTCTGAATACTGAAAATCTGATATATTTAGTTGTTGATGCTTCTGTGCATTTTACGGCTATGTCTCTCTCTCTCTCTCTCTCTCTCTCTCTCTCTCTCTCTCTCTCTCTCTCGGCCAGTTTGACTGGAAATTAAATAAATGATAGGAGGTCTCTGACTGTCGCTGGTCCAAGAAAGTGCCAAATCTGGGGCTAAACGGGAAAAATCACAAATGTTGACATTTTCACATCTAAAACAAAATTCAAAAAGTGATGAGATTCCTGCTGTGAGATTTTTTTTCCTCATGCCATTCTGAGCTCTGCTGTGTGCGCAGTGCGGTTTCTCTACAATGTGTGGGGCAGACTGGGCTCATTTTAAACCCACCTTGAGTAGTCTTCACCCTGGAGAGAGATGAAAGGGTGATGAAATGGTCATGACCTCCCACTGCACAGCAGTGAGGCCATTTCACTGCCATCTCTACAACTCCCTCTTTAGCAGGAAATGAACAGGGCCGTTTCTTGCTGTAAGGTATAAGCAGTCGCTTAGGGCCCCAAGCCTGTCGATTTTTAAAAAAATATCTGATCCTATCCTTATAAACTAGAACAGACTGCAGACTCTGGGAAGGCAAGCTGAATGTCACAGGCTTAAAAAAGTAGCCAAAATGAAAACAAATGTAAGGGGCCTTGCTCTATATATGCCACAACACCTTTGACATGGAACCACAGATTGGCTCTGTAAATCTATGGCTTGGTCTGGATGTTAGCCAATCATACTTGTCAGCCAATTTATACTTTTCTTATGATCTTCTTTGATGCTGTTCATTTTTAATGTCTTTAGGCTCACTACCATATATATATATATATGGTAGTGAGCCTAAAGACATTAATCTATATATATATATATATATATATATGTGTGTGTATATACACATCAGCAGCTGCTCCTTATGCTGTAAAATGTGTAGATGTGCATTCTCTGTACAGGATATGTACATTTTTTTCACTTAGAAAAGCAGCAAAATGCCATTTGGCAAGGAATGCTCAAACATTTGCTTACAGCTGTGCTGATCCTAGATTAGTATTTGCACTCTGTTCCTTAATTAGCTCTCATATTTCTTAATTAGACCTTCAGATGATGGCCAGCCTGAGTAAATGGCAGGAAGAAGACACCACTTTCTCAGTAGGCTGGCCAACAGTGATGACTCAATGTTGGCCAAAGCTATGAATGAGAAAACCGACAGGCATACGCCCACCCCATTCAGTCTTGATGGTAACTGAGGAAATCCAAGACTCTCCCGCTACCTCAGGGAGGCCATTTCAGTTCTGACAGGATGAGACAGATTAACACAAAACTAATCAAGTCTTCATGTTTTCAGGCTCCAGTGTCCTCACCGGCTCCCCCGCGTTGACTCATGTAAACATGTCATGTACTGTGATATTTATAACGTCTTTCACTTTTTTATACATGTTTACAGACTTCATGTTCCTCATCGTTCCAATCAGGCAATGCCTGAAAACACCCTTCTTGTTGCCATTTTAGGATTTTTGGGTGACACAAGGTGCAGAAAGTGCGGGAAAACAGCCATAAGGTGCAGAAAGAGCGGGGAAGTGTTCTTGTTGGAGATGGTTATAAATAGCTGCTGTGGAGGAGAAGACTCTGAGAGAACTTGGGGGGGATGGGGGTGGTATGCTGGATGCCTGTGGACTGATAGGAAAAGAGTTGTGTGGGCGAACCTATCAGGGATTCTCTTAACACAACAGCCAGAACTGTGCTAACTGTCTGAAACGAAGAAGAGGACTAAAGCAAAACAAATCTTTTTCTAAAAACCTCTTAATTAAGTACTCAACCAGTACCAGTTTCTTGAAATTTGCAGTGGAAAATATGCTGTGTTCTTGGTGATGCAGGTCAAGCTTTTCGTCAATGAAGTGAAAGTCTCCAAGTGAAGGCTGCAGCTGAAGAAGAGACCATAAAGGGCCTTGTATACATAGGCTAGTCTTAAGTGCTCAGTCATGTTCATTTGAGACAGCCTGACAAGCCGATAAACTGATGTAAGCAATGCAACACGTTTTTATCTTACCTTCAAAAACATTAACTTCAGTTGTTCTTAATTTTATTACATTTCATTCCAAACTTTGGAGCTACAGAATCTTACTTCTCATTTAACAGTAAACCACTGGGTGATTGAAGATCTGAAAGGATACCCCCATGGGTGGAATTGCAAGGTGGGGACTGGAGTAGGGGATTAGGATGATTCTAAGGGTGTCGGACAGACAGGGGCTCACATGCTATACTTAACCCCTTTAAATAATAATTAAAGACTGGATTTAGATACAGTGCTAGCAGCAATGCATGTTTTCTATTACCTCTCCAGCAAGCCCCTCTGTGTAGATGTTAAGCGGTTTAGTCTGGTCCCAGTCAGTAAGAAGAAAGAGAGTTTCATTCTAGATTCACATGCTGTCAAAACAGAATATATATACTGTAGATGTTAAAAGAATGCAAGCTGAGGCAGTAGTCATATAGAAATAATGCAGCAGACCTGCCTGAACAAAACTCCATGTTCATCTGCTGTGATTATCAAACTGGTACTCAGGGACCCCACTGGTCCACGTTTGGCCTAGGTAAGTGTCTGTAGGTTTGAGAAATTTGGCAAGTTTTAAAGTTGTGACAGATTCTGCTTCATGAAACGAGGTGAGGGAAGGGACCCATGGTGAAATACATCAGTTGTGTCCTTTGATTTCTCAGAAATGAAGGGTACATCACTAAGCTACATTTAACGGATATAACAGGATAGCCTTCCTTGGCTGCATCCTTGGCGTTGAGACATGGTAGAAATGTAGGATTTTACAGTAATATGCTGTTATTTGCAGAGCATTTTGGTAAAGTGACTTTGTGCAGTCTTGAGCAGCACATCCCTGAATATGACAGCACTTTGGCCACCACTTCCATTTACAAAGGCTTTTGTTTCAACATGTTATTCCAGCCCAAATGTACCCCTGAATGCATCTACCATGTTTTGACATTATCATAATGATGGTGTTTTGTGTTCAACCTATAATGTTATATATGGTGATTGACATCTTTGTAGTCTTAATGATTGGCATGTAACGGCTGTAATGTGATGTTCATGATTGTGATGCATTAACTACTGCACTATACTGTTGGGAAAAACAGCATGGTTGGCATAGCTAAATAGATTTGTTTGTTATATGTTATACTACATAACACAACAAAACTGAAGGCCCTCAGACGGCTCTGGCTGCAGATTAGAGCTGTGGGAGAAATTGCTGCTTGTACTGTAACCATTTTTTACAGTGTAGGGTGAAACCTGCTCATTTGTGATGATGAAGTTATTAATAACACAAGTACGTAATAAACATGAAAAACATAGTGCCTGCAGAACGCCGGTAATCAGAGTAAACATCAAAAAAACATCAGATGTGCTTTGAGTCTGTGCAAATTTCCTGGCTAATAGAGCAGGGCTGTGGATTATTCATGCTCTACGTCACTTGTAAACAAGGCTTGCTTGGCTGCTCCAGTTTCACTGAACTTAAACAGAACATGTTATCTTAGACAAGTCTGGTTTTTGCTCTTATCAGTTGTATTACCATAATCATGGCATGTCTCTATGTCCAAAAGTATCTAGACAGTTCTAATGAATTACTTCAGCTACCCTAAAGTTCACTCATTGCTGACCAAGACATTCACACCCAGCTTGTATACTATCCATAGAAAAGCACTGCAGATAGAATGGGACACACTGGAGTAACCACATAAGAGTCTAATGTACCCTTAATGCCAGGCACTGGACTGTGGAGCATCGGGACTGTGTGCTCTGAAGTGATGGTGCTCCATACAATAACTTTGGGATGAGCTGGAGTGATCCAGAAGTGACAGTTTAGCTATACCTTGGCTCACACCCATCCATCTTAGTTGTGTAAGTATTGAATGATCTATTCCTATAAAGCACTGCGCTCCATATCAGAAAATAATATCAGTAGAAATACACTACATACACATTTAAGAGTAACAGTATGTCTCCCCACGATGCTCCCTACACTGTCAGAGTGTACAAAGCTAAAATATTTACTTCACTTGCATCTGTACACCTCCAAATGTCCAGACAGTTTCAATTACAGTTTCAGATGCTGCCACCTTCATCACCACTGCAAGCCATTCTTGAAAGAGCACCTGCTTCCCTCCAACCCCTGAGAATGATCTGCTTGTCATCATCATTAGACTTATTTGGATCCAATTCTTTAACGCCTTAATAAATATCCAAGGCCTGCTGGTGGGCTCACAGTTCTATTACACACTTCTTTAGCCTATGAATAGCTGATCCATGTCCTTTGAGGTCCATGTAGTTACTGAATAATGAGCTTTAGTATGTAATAAGGCTGTATTTTAAGGGGTTAAGTACTTGTCTCTGGCACTTAGAACTAAGAATTTACCTGAGACAAAACATCTTGGGCAAAATGGAATTTGACTACCTAAACTCCTCTTTCTCTGACTCACATTGCCAACACTGGGTTGTATCCTTTAAACCAAGCCTGTACAGACCGCACTGATGCTGACATGGCTGAATGCAATCATATCCTCACAGCAATGTTCCAACATCTGGTATAAAGCCTACGCAGAAGGGCAGAGGCTGTTATGGCAGCAGAGCAGGATTATTCCAATCACTTTCAAAAGACTGATGCCTGAATCCACCCTTGTCTCATTGCTGTCACAGCTCGTTTTCTTCCTGTTGTGTAAACGGACAGCTTTGGGAGTTGAGATTATACGCTTGGTCTGATCATGAGAGCAGGCCTACTGATTTCATGCAGCTCAGTGAGAACATCAGTTACCCTGGATTGTATTCAGCATACTAGGGTCAGCTGTCAGACATGACAGTTTGAGGGAAGTTGAGGAAGAAGGGATAGAGCATGAGCAGCACTGAATTAAACACAAATCAAGGCATACATTCATTTTTAGAGCCTGCAAGTGTATCAGTGTAACAAAAGGTTATGATGTGCCCTTCAAGCCAAATGACTCTTTAATTAGGAGAAACTTTCTGTGTCCTGGGTAGATTTTTAAAGAAAAAATATAGAAAAATAATGAGAATATTCAAAAACTGCTCTAAACTTTTTAGTGTGCCTCATTAAGGACATTTTTCTACTTGTTATGTGTGTTGAAAAGTGGGCCAGAATCACACTATTTTTGGCTTGTCTCCCACCCAGACGTTTTCACTTGTCCTTTATAATAAAGTAATAAAAAAATTCATCAAATTTCACACAGTACTCAGTCTTAGTATCCATGAGCCAATAAGCTTGCTTGTTCCTAATTCTGGTCCACTGATTGGCTGTCTAAACTACATTCCAAATGCATGTCATTAACATCAGTGCTACTTGAGTCTTCAATCTCTTACAGTCAGTAAATACACCCACTTCCATTCATCTGTGGCCTTCAGTTCAAATTCACCAACAGATAATCATTTTCTGAATGATTCTTCAGAGAGAGGAACTTTTCCACTCCTGGGTACATTTTCAAATAAAAAAAATATTTAGTTAACAGTAGCTCTAAACTTTTTTATTGCCCCTCAGCAACAAGATTTTTTACTTTTGTGTGAGCTCTATAGTGTGCCAGACCTTTCTGGCTAGAGTGCCATATATATCTGTTCATTCCCCCCCTAGTAATAGAATAGAAAGTAAAGTAATAGAATTAGTAAAGTAATAGAATCATTATGTGCTACTTAAACAAACATATTTGAAATCCATAAGGTTTTAAAAATGTACAATTTATACATTGTATACTGCTCCTGTACTTAGAGTTTCATACTGGTTACCGATCTCTACCAGGGTTTCCTTGGTTACTATCATAACTGAATGGGGTGGGCATACGCCTGCAAGGTTTCTTATTCATAGCTTTGGCCAATATTGAGTCATCACTGTTGGCCAGCCTTTTCAGGAAAAGGTGTCTTCTTCTTCTGGCCATTTACCCAGCACATTTTTCCTTATATTGTTTGAGCAAGATTAGTAATTTTTTATACCAGCAACCTGTACAACTGTGCTATAAATGAAAACGCTAACTCTGCTGTTTGTGAACAATTCAGCCAAAAGCGTTGTGAATGGAAATGTTACAACTTGTAGATTTAACTGTAACAGACTGATAGGCTTTTACAACTGCTAGCGATGCAATAATCACTAACAAGTCAGGTAGATATATGTTAACAGAATTAGTTCACTACAGTTCTGTGTTACTTGAACAGGCCTTCCAACCTAAATACATAAAATATATGCCATTATTTTGATATACACATCTTCAGCTGTGGACCTTTGTTGTATTTTGAGCTTAATAAGAACATTTTCAATAGGAGATGTTTCTAAACCGCAGACCGACCTGTCTAGGACTCACATTCTCTGATTGCACAGATGCTGTTGAAACATATGTTGTTTTGTTTCTTGGTGTTGTCATGTTTTTATAAGCATAGACGTCCCGGAAAAAGACGGTGTCTAGAAGTCAGCATACATTGCTCCAAAATGTGTTCAGCATTAATGGTGCTTTCACATATGTGCTTATTATACACCAATATCCCCCATACAATGACAGACCCTGGATTTCAAACTTTATGCTAATAATCTGGATGGTCCTTTTCTTCTTTGGCCTGGAGCAAGCAACATTCATTATTTCCATAAACAATTTGAAGGGTTAACTTATCAGACCACAATATATGCTTTGACTGGGTATCAGTCCATTTCAAATGAGTTTGAAATGAAGTGTGCAGAGAAACAGATGAACTACAGTCTGTAATTGTAGAACTGCAAAGTGCTCCTGTATGGTGAGTGGAGCTGATAAAATGGACAGAGTGTAGACCCAAGGAGGTGTTCCTAATGAAGCAGCCATGTATAACTCAATGGATCATACACAAATGTGTCCTTAATTGAGGAATCATCCAGCCTTCCTTTCTCCTTGTTCTTCCCTTCAGATGTCCAGGGCAACCTTCTTGCTCCATCATAAACCAAAAACACATCATCAGAAACCTTAATTTTATTTTATTTTTTTATATTGTTGTCATTGTATCATCATAAACCTTGTGTGGTTTTTATAGCTGTCAGTACTGTAATATCTGAGATAATAGTCCAAATTTGTTTAATCAATGCCGTCTAACTCCCAATAAAAGACAGACCTGTTGACAATGTGAAGACAAACAAAGCTATAAACTCCTAAAATGCCTATTTAGATTACTGCTTATTGTTCCAGAGCTCTATGGATCACATAAATTAGGAGTGTTGAGGAGGTAACATAATTAACTTTTAAAGTAAATCAGGCAATTTACTGATAAAAAACAACATGATCAGGTTATAAAGATCCAGTGACAAAAGTGTACTATCTCTGTGCCTATATCTCAGATAGTTTTCATGTGTTAACCTACATAGTCTCCTGACTGACTAAGTGCAATGCAGTTTTTATTTTATGTGTTTACTTATAACTAGAGTAAAGATGAAGTGTTAAACTGTGAAACTGCAAAAATTTGTGTTTCTTTCATTTCAGTGGTTCAGTGCAGGTATATAAAGGGCAGTCCACTGAGAGGTCAACATAGCCAAGCAGTAGTGCCACTGGTCAAGAATGTGAATATGTGTGTCAAAGGTCACCAAATGTACAAATTTCATGCACATACTTTATTCAGTCTGGAAGATTGTGACACAAAATCACAGTGAATTCCATTGAAATTAATGTAATTTTGCTCAAAAAACGCAGTGTGACTGGGCCTAAAGTCTTCCAGTTTCTCCTGTTGGCTCACGAAAAGAGGAAGGTAATTACCTCTTTAGCCTATTTGACTGGTGAAACTGGGGGTGTTGCAACTTACCTCATGTTACCACCCTCCCTACCCCACCCCACTATAGCTTGTTTGAGTTGCACCCCTTTTAGGTTGTTAGTTATGGCTTTGTGCCAAATTGAAAGCCAATCACTGCAGTGGAAAAACATGCCATGCAATGTACTAATTTCTGTATTTTAATATTTTATATTGATGTTAAAACCTTATTCTCTGTTTATTTTGCTCTTTTGTTATTGTTTACTGTCTGGTATTGACCAGTGGAGGATTTGTTCCCTGTTAAGAGTCTTGGTTCCTCTCAAGGTTTCTTCCCCTCATTCTTAGGGAGTTTTTCCTTGGCACTGTCATTGGCTTGCTCACTGGGGCTTGGACCCGGATTTTTCTGTAAAGCTGCTTTCCAACAACGCCTGTTGTAAAAAGTGCTATATAAATAAATCTTGACTTGACATGCCATTACTTTTCCATAGTGATATACAAAATATGTGCCAAAATGAAAAGCAAAACCTCCACTACACTGCTTTCATGTTGTTTGACTTCCTTTTTGTATCTCAGATGAACTGAAACATGACCAAAACAGTGAAATGCAATACACACATGAGGTGTTTAAACAGCAACATGAGGACAGTGTGTCAAAATGAAAAGTAAAAGATCCATCACATTGATTTAACACTGTTTGCAGCACTACAGAGTGGAAAACAATAAAAATCATGCCTTTATTACATTTCAAGGCGGATTATATTCAATTCCGACATTAATCCAGCATTTCATTTTTAAATGCAAATCCTCAATGTAACAGAGGTTTTGTTTTTCATTTAGGCACATATTCGCATCTTACTATGGTAAAGTAATGTTAGGTGTGCATTTCACATTTTGCTCCTGCTTTTCAATTTGGCATGTCTTCCGCTCCATCGTTATGGTATGTCTGTTTCATTCTCCCTGCTTCAGCTGCTGTTTATTGGTGTGAAAAATCTGTTTTTCTCCTCTCACTCTCATCTTGTCTTCCTCTCTCGTTCCCTCTCTCATATTCATTTCCTATCTGAAGTCAAACCTCAGAACAAGGGCTCTATGGTACGCTTCCCAGAATGTCAATCAAGGGCCGCCATGCGTGAGTCAACAAATGCCACAGCAATGTCCCACAGGTACCAACGAGCTTCTTCTCAAGGCCAATGTGTGTGTGTGTGTGTGTGTGTGTTTGTGAGAGAGAGAGAGAGAGAGAGAGAGAGAGAGAGTATTAAAAAGATAGCATTCAGTGGGGATGACTCATGGCTATGGGAATATAAAAAGCATGGTTGGAGGAGGGGATTTATTGCGCTTGTGTGCATATGTGTGTGGGTGGGGTATGAGTGCTCGTTAAGGTGATATGGATTAACACAGCCCTAAACGTATTATCCACACACACAGAGAAATGATTACCCTCCATTCAACCAAAAACACACACTCTAACACAAATATGTAGCTCACAACCACTCACTCTAATACCCCTCAGCGTCATAACCATCTGGGCTCATTCCTCATCCGTCACATTCCTCTGTCTGTCCCCCTTTACTCTTTCACACTCTGTTACCCTTTTACCCTTCCATACAGTGTTTGCATAGGAGACACTCAACCCTGTTCACCTCTGTCTCTCTTTCTTGCTCTCTCTCCCTACATACATGACTCCCTCTTGGCCCTGTCGCCATGGTGATCCCTATCTTTTCCTCAATTTCTCTCGTTCATACAGAGGAGCGCCGAGAGACAGACAGCAGGTGGGTTCTAATGAGGAGATGAGCACTGGCCCCCTTGTCTCTTTCGCCCTCTCACTTGTTCTCTTTTCTTGTGCTCACACACTCTCTCTCTTATATTTTGTCTCTTGTTTCTCTCCTTATGCTGCGCCACTCTCTCTCTCTCCCTCCCTCTGCCTTTTTCATCCCTTCCTCTCTCGCTCTCTCTTCCTGTACTTTCTCCTTCATTTGTCCACCACAATCTCTCTCTTTCTCTCTCTCTCTCTCTCTGTACTTTGTCTCCTATTTTGCACCCCCATCACAATGTCTCTCCCTACCCACCACTTTCTCTCTCCTTCTGTCTCCATCTGCCACCAATCTCTATCTCTAATAGTGATGGAGATAACAATATTTATATCATTTATTCAATTTATCATTATATTTCCTTCCACCTTCTCTCTCTCTCTCTCTCTCTCTCTCTCTCTCTCTCTCTCTCTCTCTCCCTCTCTACCCCACCCCCTGCAGTTGGTCTCAGACATACCAGTACACCATCAGTCTTCATTATGCAGAGACAAAGGGGTATATGTAGGTATGTATCTGTGTGTGTGTGTGTATGTGTGTGTGTGTGTGTGTGTGTGTGTGTGGGTGTGGGTGTGTGTTGTCTCTCTCTTTTTATGCTGCACCACTCTCTTATTTTTCCCCTCCCTCTATGTTTGTGTGAAACATAGAGAGAGAGAGAAGAAAACACAGCGTGACAGTTTCAGGTGATTCCTCATTAGTGATAGCAGTCTGCTGAGTGCTAGCTAATGTTCTTCACCTTTTAGTAGTTTTCTGTCACTGAGATGAGATGTTATGTTGAGGTTGTTGTTGTGAGCTATTTTTGGCCTTGGTATGTGTGTCTGTCGTCATTCTTGTCTCTTTTTTTTATTATTCTCCCACGAATACCTTAACAATCTACTATCTGAACAAAATATTCTGTAGTTGTTCACTCTTTCTTTAATTCCTCACTTTCACCTCTCTCTCTCACTCTCTCTCTCTCTCTCTATCTCTCTCTCTCTCTCACCTTGCCTCTTTTTCTGACTCATGGTCTGTGTGACGCATTCCCTTACGTACGTGTGTGTGTGTGTGTGTGTGTCTGTGTGTGTGTGTGTGTGTGTGGAGGGAGCACTGTCATTCATCTCTAGTAACACTCTTTTCACCTCTTTAATTAGGAGCAATAGCCTTCAGCTACAAACCAGTCACTGTCCTTTCCTCTAAAATTAGCCTTTACTCAGTTATAACTTAATATATTTAATACAAATATGGGTCTGGCAGCTTATAAAAAAGAAGCATCATTAGAGAATCTGTTGACTAAAATGCATTTGTATTTTCTGAAATATGTTGGAGCCGCTGCTCCAGTAAATCAGTCTGCTGCTGGTACTCAAGCTTGACACCATCTGTTCCATTTTAGAATTATCTGAGGCATTCTGGAATATTCCAGCAGTGTTTACTAAAGTGAGAGGAGCTCTGTTTGGGAACTTTTAAAACATTAGGGAAAATTTAGAACCTCTCTAAGCATGTTCTGATGGCACTGCTCTGCACTTTTTGCATAGTGTTTTTTTCGGCTTCAGCTTGCCAACTACTATATTGCCAAAAGTATTCACTCACCCATCCAAGTCCTTGAATTCAGGTGTTCCATTCACTTCCATGGCCACAGCTGTATAAAAATAAACACCTAGGCATGCAGACTGCTTCTACAAACATTTGTGAAAGAATAGGTCACTCTCAGTGTGGTACCATGATAGTCGTGAAATTTCCTCGCTGCTAAATATTCCACAGTCAACTGTCAGTTGTATTATAACAAAGTGGAAATGATTGGGAATGACAGTAACTCAGTCACAAAGTAGTAGGCCACATAAAATTACAGTTTACAAAATTACAGTGGATGTTGAGGCGCATAGTGCACAGAAGTCACCAACTTTCTGCAGAGTCAATCACTACAGACCTCCAAACTTCATGTGGCCTTCAGATTAGCTCAAGAACAGTGTAGAGCGCTTCATGGAATGAGTTTCCATGCCCGAGCAGCTGCATTGAAGCCAAGTGCAATGCAAGGCATCGAATGCAGTGGTGTAAATCGCTGCCACTGGACTCTATAGCAGTGGAGACATGTTCTCTGGAGTGATGAATCACACTTCTCCGTCTGGTGGATGAGTTTGGTGGTTGCCAGGAGAACGGTACTTGTCTGACTGCATTGTTCCAAGTGTAAAGTTTGGTGGAGGGGGGATTATGGTATGGGGCTGTTTTTCAGCAGTTGGGCTCGTCCCCTTAGTTCAAGTGAAAGGAACTCTTAATGCTTCAGAAGACCAAGAGATTTTGGACAATTTCATGCTCCCAACTTTGTGGGAAAAGTTACGGAATGACCCCTTCCTGTTCCAACATGACTGCGCACCAGTGCACAAAGCAAGGTCCATAAAGACATGGATGAGTGAGTTTGGTCCTGACCTCAATCTGATAGAACACCTTTGGGATGAATTAGAGCAGAGACTGCGAGCCAGGCCTTCTCGTCCAACACCAGTGTCTAAACTCACAAATTCACATAATCACACTCCTTTGGGGCAGTCGTGGGCTGGAGGTTAGGGAGCTGGCCCTGTGACAAGGTTGCCGGTTCGATCCCCAGGGCCGACGGTCCATGACTGAGGTGTCCTTGAGCAACCTAAGACACCTAACCCCCAAATGCTCCCCGGGCGCCATGGATAGGGCTGCCCACCGCTCCGGGCAAGTGTGCTCACTGCCCCCTAGTGTGTGTGTTCGCTGGTGTGTATGTGTTGTTTCACTTCACGGATGGGTTAAATGCGGAGGTGGAATTTCCCTGTTTGTGGGATCAAAAAAGTATCACTTAACTAAGCCTTCTCAAAAAAGCTGAAACTGTCATAAGCTGCAAAGGGTAGGGGGCTGACATCACATTAAACGCTATGGATTAAGAATGGGATCTCACTCAAGTTCATATGCGTGTGAAGGCAGAAGAGCAAATACTTTTGGCAATATAATGTACATCTATAAAACATGGGAAGTTAGCATGATAGGTTAGCTTAGGCTACACTGGTTTCTTTGAATTCTGACAGAATCATTAAGCTAACAAATATATCTAGGCATACATGTATAATATGGTAAACAAGAGGTTTAGGGTATCTAAGGCTACACTAATTTTTTTATTTCTCACAGAATCATATCAGGCTAGCAAATTTTGGAAATATGTCAAATACTGTATGTATAACATGCATTTACCTTCTACACATAACAAAGACATATAAAATGCAAACATGCATTCTATGACGGTCTAAACTAGTCTATACTGGTTTATCATACCATCATATCATTCAAAACACAATATATCACTGCTGTTGGTCATGTTTTTGACATAATTTGAAAATCCCTGTTGCCCTTTACATGGTATGTAAATTACACGAAGAATACAACCAAAAAAAAAATAAAAATGGCCTAGAATTCTGTGTAAAAAAAGTCTGGTTCAGTTGACTACCATTTAAAGTAAAGTAGGTTTCTTCCTTTTCCTGTAAAGCTGTGTTTTTGGAGACAACAGCAATATGCTGGTTTTGCTGATGGTAAGCATATTAACGTCTTATGTTGCTGATCAGCATGCCATCATCCAAAACACAACATATGCTGGTTTAGTTGGAGACCAGCTCTACTGGTCTATGCAAGTTTTTCTAGCAGGGAATGCTAAAGTAGTGTATTAGTCTATCTAAGCCTGCGCTGATGTGTCATTGATTTCCAACAGAATCATTTCAGTTCAACACATTTGGAAATATGTCTAACATGTAGCCTATAACAGGATAAACTAGTATGATAGGTTAGCTAAGGTTGTACGGTTTCTTTAAGTTGTGGTCGAATCACTTTAGCCTAACAAATATGGAAACATAGCCATGATCATGAATAACACAGCGAACAAGCATAGGCTAGCTAAGGCTGTATTCATGTCTGACAGAATCATACTAGATTAGCAAATTTAGAAATATGCTAAACTAGCACGCTAGGCTAGCTAAGGCTATACTGATGTTTCCTTGATTTCTAACAGAATCGTATTAGATTAACACATTTTGAAATATGTCAAATGTATAACATGATAAACTAGCATCCCTGCTAAAAAAAACATGCATATGTTGTGTTTTGCATGCTGCTGCGCTGGTCAACCAGCATTACCATGCTAGATGATCAGCCAAACCAGAACCAGTGCAGCACTAGAACAGCAGACACCAGCACAGACCGGCTTAGACCAGCATGATGTGCTTGCCCTTGAGCTACTTCATTGTCTTCAAAGCTTCATGAATTACTTTACTTTGTTGATTTGTGTTCTTCGAATGTCTATTAAACTTGCAAAGAAGGGCATTCGCTTGTTGCCTGGAAGTGAGACTTGTTTGCCAAGTTTTTCAAGAATAACTCCCACTCAGATGTACTGCATCATCATTATTCTTCCATCCAGCTGACGTTACATGGCCATTACACTCCCACCACTACACAACTTGTACAGATACATTTATGTCACAGCAATCCAAAGGCAAATCAGTCCAGCTAACAGCTAGTCCCTCAGATGCATATGTGTGTGCCTTGCATTGTTTTGATCCAGTAAGTTTTAACACCTTATAATGAATCACAGTATGTTGTAGCTAAGTGTTAGAAAAAAAGACAGTAGGAGAGAGAGAGGAAGAGAGAGAATGACCTTTGCTGGCTTGGCACTGCACAGAGGGAGATTTTCTCTTCATTAAAATCAACCAGCTCTCATCTAAGCCTGTTAACACCAACACAATATACTGCAGGGAAGCAGAGAAAAAGTTATTCTCTTAACACATCTGTGAAATTGTGCAATTCCTAGCATGTAGAAGTGTGCATAGATTACATGCCGTATGCCATAATCTCTTAAAAATAAAAGTTTCTAAATGATTACTTGCTTGGCCATGCAATTCTACATTGTAAATAAATAATACTAGATAAATAAAAATCTATTTACAGTTGCAGTAAATTGCTGGCTACTAATTCTACGACTTTCACAGTAATATTTTGAGCTATATTAACAGTAAACAAAACTAATATAGTAACTGTTTACTGTGACTTCAGTCACCTGCACCCCAAGATTACTGTGATGTAGCTGTATTCAGCTGTACATTTACAATAACAAGCCATAATTAAAATACAGTAGTCTTCTGCATTTGCACATCCATCCATCCACGGGGGGGTGCTGGAGCCTATCCCAGCAGTCTTCGGGCAGAAGGCAGGATACACCCTGGACAGGTCGCCAGTCCATTGCAGGGCAGACAGACAGATACAGTCACTCACACACAGGGGCAATTTAGCATGTCCAATTGGCCTGACTGCATGTCTTTGGACTGTGGGAGGAAACCGGAGAACCTGAAGGAAACCCACGCAGACACGGGGAAAACATCGAACCCAGGCCCTCCTCGCTGTGAGGCGACAGCACTACCCACCACGCCACCGTGCCGCCTGCATTTGCACATAACAACTGTAATTTATTATACATTTACACATTTATCCACCATGTTTTACACTGTTTATGCCCAGAATATCTCAAATATATGTACTTCAAATACAAATACACAATTTACAGACATTTTAACTTTGCTTATAATTTACACAAACATGACCAAAAACAATAATTTGCTGTGTTATTACAGAAAGTATGTAAGTATGGGTTGATTTCACAACAAAATGAATATCGAATAACAATGTAGGGAAAACTTTCAATTACTAGTCAACCTTTATGCCATGCATGCAAATCCCATTTAGGGAAAACAGACTCCCTAAAACACTAAAAGCCACCATAGGTAGGATTAAGAAGAGAGTGGGATTATTTTGCAAACTTGAACAAGTACTTGACTTCCAGGTCCCACCCATTCCGCTGCGATCCTGCCTCCAAAGCCCCCCCCCCTGCAGAGGAGGCAGCTGCACACGCACAGGCTAGCAACCATGGCAACTAGCGCATGCTTATTTCAGTGCTTAGATGTTTGTTTGATGACATGGATGCTACTAAATAAGCAATAAGCCACTAATGAGAACAATTAGCCGTGAGAACACAGGCACACACAAAAATCACGACAAACCGATATGACTGCCTGAACCCTTCACAAATATGTTTTTAGACATGTTTTAACTAAAACAATGCTAATCAGTAGCCTTAGCTGGTTGAAAGCAAGCTAGCTAACGGTAGCCTGGCAGCAACATCACAGTAAGGCGTGCGGTATGGAGTGTTACTGCACTTTTTCTTTTGTCTTTTTTTAATCTTTTACTGTCCATGTTGTTGGCAAAAGAAGGGAGGGATTGTCAGTTTTCCTTGCTGGTGTTTGTTCAGCCGTCAATGTGTTTTCATTACCTGAGATGGTGTGAGGTGGAGTTGCTGCTGGGTGTGCACAAGCAGTTACTTTGATTTGGGCGCTGTGGATTCTTGCAAATGGCATTAGGAGCACTAGGTGGAGCCAGAAGAGATTTTTTTTCACAGATTATCAGTCTCATATACTACTGTTAGACAATTTTAGCAAATATGACAAAAATGACTTTTATATGGGTTACCTACTGTAGCTTTAACGGTTCTTTAGAACCTGAAAGCAGTACTTCTATGGCATTGCTCCAAAGAACTGCCACTTTTATACTTAGCTCATGATCTCCCGCAATGCCAGAACATGGACAGAAGAAGTTGATAGACCGCTTGATCCCACTATGCAACGTAGTTATCATAAATGATATCTCCATAATGGTAACTTTATTAGAACGTTACAAACCTTTTCACCCTAGTTTAGCCCTGGCCGTTTTCAGCCACTAGCTGGGGGCTTCTTCTGCTTCAAGTGAAGCTCATCAACACTTCTTTATCCAACGGCTGCTAATGCAGTGTAAGTGAATTCAGAATTTGTCTAGAAGATCTGACATCTTTTGTTCCAACTCTGCAGAATACTCTGCACTTTTCTGTGTAGTGTTAGCTAAGCTGCTAATCTTCATCTTTTAAACTAACATGCTAGGTTAGCAAAGGCTACACTGATGTTTCTTTGAATTGAAAACTGTGAAAACACAGTCTAGCTAATAAGCTAATATTCAAATAGGCATAACATGGTAGACT
Source organism: Pygocentrus nattereri (assembly GCF_015220715.1). Classification (NCBI taxonomy): domain Eukaryota; kingdom Metazoa; phylum Chordata; class Actinopteri; order Characiformes; family Serrasalmidae; genus Pygocentrus; species Pygocentrus nattereri. The sequence goes on from NC_051229.1 coordinate 22,872,271, forward strand.
ATGCAATGTCTAAGCTAAGGCTACATTTTTAATTCTTTGAATTCTGAAAAAAGCATTAAGCTAACATCCAAACATGCATAACATGGTAGAATGGTTGGCTTGCTAAGACTTTACTGATGTTTCTCTGAATTCTGGTATAATCACATTAGGTTAACAAATTTGGGATGTCCACTCAGGTAAACTAGCAGGTTAAACTAAAGGCATTCTTATTTTTCAGTACACAGTGTGGGGAGAATCATTTAGGTTAATATATTTGGAAACTTTAGTTTCTACTAGTCTAAACACTCATTGCATGGTAAACTAGTATGCTAATCTAGCTAAGGCTATAGTGATGTCCAATTATCTCCTGGACTTCTGCCCATGAATGGCTGTGCCATCACCAGGGATCTAACACTGATAGAGCCAACGCTAAGGCTGTTCCTCTTAAATGTACATCAATGTAAGAATATATACCATATATTCCAAGTCATACTGGAGCATTTTAATGAACCATTTATTATAAACCGTTTACATAATGTAAAGCACAGTTGGCCTTAAACAACGAGGTTTTGTGAAGACAACAGCATACTGTTGAAAACATTGGAACTGGAAGTCTATTGCGAATGTATCATGCTCGTAATGAGCCTGTTTAATTGAACTAAGAGATTCAATTGCCCTGTGCTCTACAGGCTTTTCTATTAGTTCGATGTAACCAGATGCTTCCTAATGATAGGCAGCAGCAGGTCACCATGCATTTGATACAGGTGGATTAGCAGGCAAGTACATGTAGTGCATATCTTAAATTCTACTGAACAAGGTTTCAATATAGCAAGGCTGAGAAATTCTGAAGCACTGCTTTAATTGTGTAATGCTTTAACGTGTTCATGCATGCAATGTTTAAAGCAATGCCTTAAATTTACTTGATTCAAATGTTTACATTATTTTCACATGAGCACCTATATTACATTAAAGCAATTATTGCCCAAAGTAAGAAACTGCGTTGTAATATATTTTATTCATATGGAAATAATGCATACATTTAAAACATATAAATTCAGTTCAACAATCCCATGCTGCTGCATTTGGACTGTTCTAGAGAACATGCTCATCAAAAAGGTCTGGAGATTATCACTTTATTTGTCTCTTCTTTCGTCTACCTTCTGTCTTTCATTTCATCTCCCCATCTCTGTATTTTTCCTTCAAAACGAAGCATGTATGTGTATGAATGAGAGAAGCTATGTGATGACGTTGTTTGGCTCACTCTCAGCGCTCTTGCCCCTGTGCCCCCCTCCTTCTCTGAGGAGCGACTATAAATACCTCACACTGATGATTCATCTACCAGACATATCAATCTCCCCAGCCACACACACGCACACAAACAGGCACTCACTGGCTTCACTGCACACAATCAGCCCCAGACTAGTTCTTTAGCTGCCCTATTTTAGACCATCAATTAGACTGTTAGAATTTAGTAACACAGAGCAGAATTGGTCTAAAGACGTGCATTTTATTGTATTCTTGTTAGTGTCTGCGTGAAGATTGTAAAAATCCTATAACCATGGGTGGTTGTGCGTGTGTGTATGTCTGTGTAGTGATGGTGAGGAGAGTGACTCTTCAGGGAAATTGTCATGGTCATAACAAAACCTCATGTCTCTGAAACTAACTGTACAAAATAATGACAAATGTAATGTAGGCTAAATATAACTTAATAATATTAGATTCCAAGTCAATTTGGGCCATTTCTATTGAACATTTCATCATGAAATAACACAATGGAAAGGTCACAATGTTTTGATACAATCTTCTTAATAAAGTTGGCAAAAATATCACACAGACTTTTAGGAGACTTTTTGAGGATAATTCTGTGGTGTCACTGAGCTCTATCCTGCAGTATTAAAGAAGTAGTTCTGTCAAAAATCTACACAATTTTCAACTTACCCCAGATCTGGACTCCAGACGATGTTTGCTTGTTTAGTTTAGGCCTGGAGCTGCGAGTCTAAGATTGCTGACACTAGAAGTCAATAGTCACCTAAATCTTTTGTGTAAATACATTCTCGAAAGAAACTTCTCTCAACCTACTCAATCCACATTATAGTCTTGCAGGGCCTGATATGAGGAATGTCTGGGTACAATCATGAGCAACTCTGACAAAAATTTGGATGGGAACATTGACTTCTTAGAATCAGTAAGTATGAAATTTCAAGACCAATCTAATGCCTTGTTATCAAGCCTCCCTCCGGCCATTCTAGAACTACAGCCAACTCAGCTGCCTTGGACTGCATTTCCTAGAACCCCCCCGCTCCCTCACATGGCTGAGGACTCGACCAGATCCACTTATGACCATACAGCCTCTCTGGACTTCTAATCATTTCAACCCGTTCTCATGTGTATTTAACCTGTTTGTTTGTATCAGCTCTCTGCAAACTATCATCACTGCCTGCTGTGCATACCTTCCTGCCTGTCTGTGAGTCTGTTTCTGTGTACGTTTTCCATTTTTTACCCTGATTTTTGCCTGATTTTTGTCCTTCTGTGCTGTTTTGGTTCCCTGTTTTTTCAAATGTATCCTTCTGGTTTATGACTGTGTTTTTGGATTACCCCTTTGTTAATAAAACTCTTTAAAACTAGCGTTGTCTGTGAGCATCTCATTCTGTCTGCTACCTTTACGTTTGTGAAGGCAGCATGTCATGTAAGCTAGTACAGCTGAAAAAAACATAATGAAGCATGTAGAGTTTAGGTGCAGGCATACCCTTACTTGTGAAGGATTTTGCTGTGATCTTGAACCAAAAGATTAACAAGTTGATCTCCAGGCATGTGTTCTCATTACAAGATCATGTTTAGCCATGTGAGACTATGCACATCCAGGTAGCTCAGACTTATGGATATGGTTCAGGATATAGTATGACTATGAACTATAACAATGAAATGAAACCTCACCATGTAGCTGCTGACAGCAGGCAGATATCTTAGACCATCCAATGAAAAGGCTCCCTTCCAAATGCACACAAAGCACATATAAAACAGGCATATAAATGCTATAAATTATGGTCGCAGTTTTTGTTGTTTCTTTTTATGAATAACCACTAATCTTACATTTTTTAAACTAATGCTGTATGTTTCTCAGTAGAACCAACAGAAATTGGGAACATAATTTAGCATCTATACATCTGCAAGACATGAAGATGAGTTGGCGAGTGAGGGGGAGTTCAGCAAACACCTGTTAACTAAAAAAAAACTGTCTACTACATTAAGCGACACAAAGCAAAATAAAAAAGTGAAATTTTATTCATTTTTACAGTTCACAGTTAGTCATACTGTGTGCAAAACCACAAAGATGAGTAAGTGTGACCTTCCTGAAGACCAAGATGGGTTTGAGTGGGATGAGGTTGTTTTGGTGGTGCGTTTATGCAAAAGATGTGGGTGACTATTAAAATATATTGTTTGTTAGCAACATTTTGATTTGATTTTTAGCTGAAACTAAAGACTGAACAACAAATGAATTTTGCAACATCACTGGAAAAAATATATCTTTGCTATGTGCTTGTATGTGTTGTACTAAAGGAAAAAGGGCCCAGTCTGTACATTTGTGATGTCACTGGGAAATCGTGACAAGGATGTCTCATAAAATCTCTCAGAGGATGCTCTCGGCTCAACTCTGTCATACATTGTCATTGGACCACCCTTAGTATTATTAAAGGCTGAAGAAGCTCTAAAAAAAATAATTAAAACCACCTTTAGGGAACCAAAAGTGCTTCTATGGTATTGATTCAGAGAAGCATTTTTGGCACATTTTATGAGCTTTTAAGATTGCTTGGCATCAACGAAAATAAGAACTGGGAATTATTATTGGGAAATCAATTAATCAATACTAGACTATTATTACACTCAATCCAGTCATGTTCAATTGTTGTAGCCATGCAGTAAAGAACATGCATCCCTACAGCATTCGCATTTGCTTCTCTAAAGGTCTAAATGTCGCAAAATATAGTAACGATATTGGGAAGTATTATTAAACCTCTTCAAAGCCATTTGTAAAAGTGACATTTGGAATGTCTCCTGACATTCTGGAATATTTCTCTAAAAGGTTTTCAGGTAGCATTGAAGAATTTTCAATTCATTTAGTGTTCAGCCTTTAATACCGCAAAGGATGGTCCAGTGACATTACAGAGTGGTCCTGAAAAGGTCCCATGAGACAGTCTTCATGAGACATTCTTGAGAAAATTTCCTAGTGACATTTCAAATGTTCCCTTGGCCCTATTTCTTCTCAAAGCAAGCACATTAGTTACATAGTGGTCCTGTTTTTTGGCAGTTGTTTTGGTAATCTGGCAGTTTATGTTTGATAATGGGTGACAATATATTAAACACAGTTGAATGATATATAATTAAGTTTTCTTGAGGAAAAAGCTATACCAACGTATAGAATCTTAGTGCCTATGCCCCAGTAGGTTGCTTCTGCTTTTTTAAACAATTTAACTTACAGTGTTTGTATAGCTTTCATTCAGATACAATTTTCTATGGAATGAACATCCTGAAACATTTCAATAACATAACATATAAAGCTAATACTTCAACCTTATTCCAACACAGTCAGTATACACTCCTCTTACATCATTATCACACAAGCATGCTAGCAACATTTTGGCAACCACCTTGGATTGCATAGCAACAGCCTAGCAATACCTTAGCAACCACCTGGGATACAATAGAAAAGGCAAAAGCAATGGCCTAGCAAAACCTTAGTAACCACAGAGGATAGCACAGCAACAGCTATACCAGAGCAACAACTAAGCAACATCTTAGCAACCGCTGAGGATAGCACAGCAACAGCTTTGCAACACTTTAGCAAACACCAAGCAACGCCATAACAACCTACTGCCCCATTTTCAAAAAAATTGAGACACTGCAATAACATGAAAACCATGTAAACCCTATATTTGACTGAAAATAGTACAGAGACACCATGTCGAATACTGAAACTGAGAAACTGTATTGTGTTATGAAAAATATTTTTTGAATTTTATTTTGCAACACATTCCAAATAATTTGTGACAGAGGTATCTTTACCATTGTGTTGCATCACTTCTTCTTTTAACAACACTGTAAGCATTTCGAAACTTAGGAGACAATTTGCTTTAGTGTTAAAACTGAAATTTTTTTCCCATTCTTGATCTAAGATTTTAGCTGCTCAGTAGCCTCTTCTCCCTATTTTTGTTTCATAATGTGCAAAATGTTTTCAATGGATGACAGGTCTGGACTGCAGGAAGGTCAGTTTAGTACCAGGACTCTTTATGTATGGAGCTATGTTGTTATGATATGTGCACAATGTGGTTTGGCATTGTCTTGCTGAAATAAGCAAGGCCTTTCCTGAAAAAGATGTCATCTGGATGGCAGCATATGTTGCCAAAAGCTGTATATATCATTTAGCTTTAATGTTACCACAAAAGAAGTGGAAGTCAAACATGCCATGTTTACTAATGCACCACTATACCATCATGGATGCTGGTTTTTGAAGTGTGCACTAAATTTTTCTTTTATTGGACCACAGGACACTTTTTTCCACGTTGGATCCTGTTTTCCACTTTGCCTCCATCCATCTTCAATGGGCTTTGAGCCCAGAGAAGGCTGTGGGGTTTCTGGATCCTGTTTATATATGGTTTTGTTTTTGCTTAGTAGAGTTTTAACTTGCATTTGTGGATGCAACAACAAACTATGTTCACAGACAATGGTTTTCAGATGTGTTCCTGAGCCCATGAAGTAATTTTCACTGCAGAATCATGTTTGTTTTTAATGCAGTGCCACCTGAGATCACAGCCAGTCTATACAAATTCCAGACCTTTTCTGGATTCTCTGAACCTTTTTATGCTGAATTGTAAAGATTATACTATTATTTTAAGAAACATAATCTCAAGTGGCAATGAGCCAAACAATTTTAGCAGCACTGGATAAGTGGCCAGCAGAGATCACTCCAGTTGCACTTGGGCTGGGCTAATGGTTCTAAGGAAACCTTTAACTAACATATTTACATTTACAGCATTTAGCAGACACCCACATCCAAAGTGACTTTGAGCTGAATTATGTTACGAAGATCAGTGAATGTAACATTAGGTATCTTGGTGAAGAATTCTTTTTGATGTAGCAAGGTGTTTTTGTTTGGGTGGGAAATTAAATTGCCACTTTATGAGACAGTAGCATTAAAACAGCGCTGTTAACCACAATGAAAAAAAAAAATGTCACATATAGTCTAATAAGTCTGGAACCGATTGATGTAGATACTTACTTTAAAATGCATTTTGCTGCAGAGACTTGCAGCTATCAGGGAAATGTGATAATTCCAAAATCACTCATAACTTTCACAATTTGGAGGTGAAATATCTTGCTCTTGTGTTTTTTTTTAGCTTATAAAATGCTCTATGTATTTTGTGTGCATGTTTTTTGAGCATCCAGAACGAAGATCTTGATATTTTCAGCCTTTTCTATTTTGTGCAGTGAGGTGTGTTTCTTTTGCAACAGAAATATACTCAAAACCTTTGGGAAGCCATTTTATGAATCAAATGTGTACACTGTAATTTTCCACTGTGTGAAATAAATAATATGAAATAAAATATCTTTTTTTTTTTGCCTTTTCTGATTTATTTTTTATAGTCATCTGACACACTTGATTCTACAACATTCCCAACCTTCTTTGAGCTTACACAAACTGATGGATAACAGTCTATAGTTACTCATAATGGAGGTGTTTATATTTACTGTTAAATCTATGTACAAGAAACAAAATAGGTTTAGACCTCAAAGAGTTAAGGAATCACACACTGAAAAGTCCTGTGCAACCAAAAGTGATTATTCTATTCTTCTAACTATTCAAAGAGTTAGCCTATTTATTTTTCAGAATGTACATGAGTAATGAGTAACATAATGGCACCTACCTACTAGGGGTTGCCTGACTATGAATTTTTACCAGTCAACTAGTCATCAATACCATATTATTTAAAAAAACATTTGATACTGCAATTTGAGGTCTGAAAACTTCACTGCAGGAGAGATTTTTCAGTAGGTGTTAGCCTCAGGCACTCTGCCCACAGAAGTACACACACTCTCTAATGTAAATTAGACACTAAAATCACCACAGAAACTCAACTCTCACTGAGAATGTAAACTGAATTTGATATATGCAGTGTCCGATGGGAAACGAGTAAATTTTTATCAAGTTAAATGCTAGCCATTGAAACTCTACTTACCAATAAGCCTTTCAGAGTGTGGTATAGGCCTAGTCACTGAACCATGAAAACATTCATGATATCCCATTGTGAAAAGTTATTCCTGAATTGTTTTTGAAACAGCACAAATACAAGGCAGTTCCAACCCTTTTATTGATTGGACCCCTAATGACCAGATGTTGAAGCCTAAGCTGAAATTTATGCTGTCAAATAGATTAGGTAATAAATGTCTGTAATTACATTTTGTCTGCTGCTCTAATTCCCTGGATACTCACACAAATTATTGATTTGTATTGTTGCAGTGAACAGTTTTATAACCCTGGATTGTCAAGGTTGTGTCTTACCAGGCCTGTGCACAGAGAGACCCTACTGGGGGTTTGAGCCTTTTCCCCTCAAACTGTACAAGTACCCTCTTAGTTAGTGCATATATAATGTCTGTATATTGGTATATATAGTATACTGTGTACTTAATATTACCTTCACCACTCTCCATGACCAGTTTGGCGAGGGTTCTATGAGATTGATCACTCTTGGGCGCCCCGCTGGTGCAGTACCAATCAACTGCGGTTCTTCTCAGTAATATCGACCTGCATGAATGACCACAGCACTGAAAATCCTGCCAGTAAAAACTGACGAAATCTTTAAGAAAGCGTCAAATTCCATGAAGTGTCAATTTATTTAATACTCGGTTGAGCTCTTAAAAAAACAGTACATACCTAGGAAACAGTGTAGTGAATAACATCACAGCTTCACACATTGGCAAGCGGGTTTCACATCCCTGCATAGTGAGAACTGTCACGATTGGCCCCTCCCAGTCCTGTCCATGTGCATTTTTGTTTTGGTTTAGTCCAGCCCCTTGTTTTATCACTCCGCCCATGATTGTTTTCACCTGTCCCTCGTTATCCCTGTGTATTTAAGCCCTGTGTTTGCCCCTTGTGTTTGCTGGTCTTTATTTGATGTATTGGTCTGTTTGTTTGCTTCATTTGAATCTCTGTGTTGATTGTATTCTGGTTTATGTCATGTCTGCACCCCGTTCTCTCCATATTGGCTCTATGACCCTGGACCGTGATGACCCTGATTTTGGATTTGCCCTCAATAAAAGTCGCTTACCTCCGGACACATGTGTCCGCTACCTTGCTCCGCGTTACAAGAATGGTCAGTGTTTTAGGCTGTTTATTTTTTTTTGTCTGATTGTCTCTCTTCAAAATGACAAATTACTGTAGATTAAATTAAGTTTAATTCATGTTCATCCTTCCCTTTTTTCCCCTTGAGTGCCTGAAGTCTGTGCGTCAATATTATAGGAAAACAGTTGGTGGATGATTGGTCATGTTTATGATTGGTTGATCAGATATCTGTGACGGCATTAGTAATAGTAACTGCCCTCCTGCTTCTGCATATTGTGATTTAGTACCATCTCTGAATCCCAGCTTCCGTTCTGAAAGCAGTCAGAGTCAGCTTATTCTATGCAAGGCCGATGATGAGGACACTTTTTGAACATTGTGACTCAGAGAGAGTGAAGGCTAAACAGATGAATACCCTGGCACAATTCATTGTTGAGGACCTTAACTACATGCTCTCACCTTCTCCCTTGCTTTTTACACTCTTGTCTCCTTTACTATCTCTTCTTCATCTTCCTCTCCTTCCTTCGTTTTTTCTGTCTATGCATATCTCAATGTTCTCCACAAAAGACATTTACTGTCACTTGTGGCCTTCGTTTCCATGGACACCAGGACTTGCTCAAAGGCTTGTCTTGTGTAGCTGGCTTGGGTTCTGTACAGTCTGTCTCAATCATGCAAGATTATGAATGCAGATCTCTTAGAGAATACAGACGCAGCCTATTCATAATCTTCTTCAGCGCCTCAGAAAGAATCTGGCAGTATTTCATAAAGGAAAATCCATTATAAAAACAGACGAACAAGTCAAAACTGTCCAATATCAACACTGTGTACTACTTCTCCCATTGGACAGCCTTGTTTTCTTAAGCTAAATATTATAAGTGAGAATTCTTGCATCATATATGAACATAAAGAAGTATCTAGATCTAAATTCATGGAATGGACAAAATCATAAGTTTTTCATAAAATTTTCATAAAATGTTACTGTCCTTTCATTAGGGCAGACCACACCTGAGACAAGTTGAATTTTATAAGGTTTACTTCAATAACATGGAGGCTGAGGATGCACAAAACAACACAAAAACAAGTTGTGACGAGTGTGTAATTGGTTGGTTTTTAATTCAGGAAGAAGTTTGTCCTTAATTTTAATTTTTAAACTTAAGGTCTCTCTACATTTACACAGACTTAGGATATAACAGAATACATGAAACAGCCCTGTAATCAGGAAAAACTAACAAAAAATAACTATCAGTTTAATTACTTGATTTGCTGTATTTGTACTATACAGGATTTAAATGATTTGCACAATATTGCATTTCGTTATTATTTACATTTTGTAAACCGTCCCAACTTTTTTGTTCATTAGAGGGAATCCTTCAGTAAATACTGAAAGGCTATCTTTAATGGAGGAGGCTGTTTCCTCTCTTTCAATGATGTACACAAAACCTACTTGAGGTCTTAGAGCTTTAGGCACGCATGTCTTTGAATTTGCAACTAAATATTTCATTACATTTTCAAATGGACATTCCAAACATTTCAAGATTTCTGCAAATGTTAAGCTTTCACTATGTTATTTCACTTCTGTCCATTCCTGTTTGTATTGTTTCCTGTGTGTTTTCCTGTTTGCCTTGTGTTAGTCACACAGTTTTTCTCTGATGTTAATTTGATAACATGACTTTATGAAGACAAGCAATCCAATAAAAAACTATTAGATTAGATTATTTTATTTTGATATTAGTAATCCATTGAATTCGGTTACAGCTTACCTTGTTAACAGGTGGTCAGTGATATGTACCAGAATACACTTTGAAATTAATCTTCCCAACCCTGAATTAAACCACACTGGTAAATAGTTTTGACTTTATGTTACTACAATTTTATTATGTGGTTTAAAAATGGTATATTTACAAGTTGTATTTATCTACCATTGTCTTATTCTTATTTTTATTATTCTAGCAGAGCAGGATCAGAATTTTTGCATTTTACTCTAAATATGCATCTGTACACTCAAAAAAGCCATTAAAAAAGATGGTTCTTCAAGGGTTCTTTTGTAAAAAGAATGGCGCTTTATTAGAAATAAAGGTTCTGTGCAGGTACGTTTTTCATTCATCAAGGTACAAACAAAATGTAAATGTTCGCTCAAAGGTACAACAGTAGTATTAAGGTTCAGGTGTGTACCTTAAATAAGTACATATTATTACCTTTTCATAACCTAAAATATTAAAACGAACAATAAAATAAAAAAGCCTGGAGATGAGACGGGGTGTGTGGAATCAATACAACTTCAAAAATATAATTTCAATGGACTATGGTACAGTTATGTTCCCTAACTGAAAGTATTGAGATGTACCCTTAAGGGTTCCACCCCAGTGACAAGAGGGGTACTGCCCCATTGATGGACCCTTATTTCTGAGAGTGTATACAACACCAAGAAGGGTTTTACCATTTTTACAAGCATGACATCATAACAATAGAACAATATATAAAAATTGTTTTCAAAATACAACACGTTCTCCATTAATCTGAACTACCTTTTCACGACACACAGAACCATTTAAGCATGAAGTGGTTCTATATCGAACTCATGCATCTACATAGAACCATTTCCTTCAAAGCATGAAATGATGTATATATAATCTCCTCATAGATAACAGTGACCAGACAACTACCACCATAGTTTCCTGCCTGCTGCTATCTGCAAGCTATGAGCCTAATGTGTTAAGAAAATTTGACAGACACAACCAATGAATATCAGACTGGTGCAATATCTGATGTATTTACTTTTTTTTCTGAATATAGTTCTCATAATTATCCCCTAGAATCGCACTGTAGAACATGCATACCTTTGTATTTTCATTCTGAACATTAGCTGTGTTTTCTATCACTGAGTAAGTAACAAAGTAAATTAATCTAATTTCAATGTAATTTTGCACATCTATTGCAGAAGCAACATTTACAGCTGATCTAGTAATTATCTTAGCTCAGTGCTCAGTTACTGTCAACAAACCCTACAATTATTATCCAGTTATAAGAATCATTATTTATATAACTTGTTTATGGATAAGATTTTTTTAATTTTATGTTTATGCTGAGATACAGAGTGTTTATTGCTGTAAATAGACTGTTTTTCCTAATATGACAGGCAGGCCTGACACTGTTTCCACTGATCAGTTAAATAATCCTGCCACCTGGTGGCAGGAATAGAAATTTGTACATCAATGATCGGTCTTATTTATGAAGCCGAACCATGACATTTCTGATTATTTTTAATAAGGTGTGGCCACTTATTAACAAATTGAGAATGAGGATCTAATAACTCATGACCTCAATATATTCATTTGTGGCCACATCTTGTAAAAATTGATTACCATGTCACCTTAAGGTCTCTGTATTTAGTGGACAGTTACAATGCTTTCCATGCTGTTTAAACTTAACTTAAACTAAAAAACTTAAACTTAATCATTCCGGGCTTAAGCATACTGGCACAGTGCACAGTGGGTGGACCTAAAGAAAATGATATGACTGAGATAATGTCAGACGGCTGAGATTGGCAAAGGTTTGGAAAAATAACCCAGCAAACGTAAAATGCATGAAAAATGTTTACAGTCCAATTCAGTCTAATCTGTGAGGCCTTAATGCACTGGAGTATCTCTAGACATGTCTTTTCACAACAGCAATGTTTTTTTACTTGATTTTGTCTTTGGTTTGGTAGGTAACAGTATAATCAACAGGATGGAGTCTCACTTTTAAATGTCCTTAGTTACATATTTTAACTGCAACTTGAGCTTCAAATTCAAACACTGGGTCACTGATAAGAAAGTGAAAGCTTAGGGCAATGGAAGGTAGCAAAAGTTGCTGAACAGTGACCGGGGCTGTAATAAGAAGTAGAATTTCATTCTTAATTCAAATGAAGATGTCACCAAAAAACAAGAAAAGAGGAACAGAACCAATGTTACGGTTATCAGGATATACTGGAGTTTAGGTCTGTGCCTGGTGATGTGTTAACCAAGTTACTGTAATGGTAAAAATTGTTATTGTTTATTGATTTAAAAAAATCTTTGCTCATTTATTCATTTATTTCATGCAAACCACAGCAGCACACGAGATCTCCTAGACATAAACTTAACCAAAATATGAACATGCTGGCTGATGTGATATCCTACATTAATACCTCTCTTATTGTATAATAAACTTGGCTGCGCTGGTTAAATGTGTTTGGCGCAGCACACAGAGATCATGCCTGTACAAAGCACCACCTATGTTAAGATGTACATTTTAGCATATCATGAGAGCGCGTCAGGTTTCAGGCTTTTAATTAAACAGTGTTTTCATGTTTCCAGGAAACATATGATAAAATCTGGTAAAAAAAAAAATCATGTGTCTGCTCCTCAAACATCAGGTGAAATCTGTGGATGCAAATGTCCTCATGTTAAATGGCTTCAGAGAAGAAGGCAAAGGACTAAGCTAAGCAGCCCCAAACTCACAGTTGGTTTAACTTGTGTGACATTTTTATGACAAGTCCTTTCTTTCTTAATAGATTGATTCCAGTTTTGTGGCCGAATCAAAGATGGCAATATACTACAACCATGTGTTTTACTGAACTGCACTCTATGTTCTTTTATACAACAAAGAGCATCTCCTTAAATGGCCAAGGCCCACCAGCTTGCTCAAAGTGCATTACTTCATTACACACTACTATAACCTAAGAATAGCTCAACCAGTTTGCAATTAAGTCCCTGGAGTTACTCAATAATAAGCCTTAATATGCAGTAAGCCTAGGATTTTAAGGGGTTACACTACAATTCCCAAATAACATATACGCTTGCTCCCGGGTCTGCTTCAGTGTAAGGGCCATCACTTCATCACTGAATAAAGTGTAAGAGAAAAAAATCCATCTCCCAGCCCAGATTAGCCATTTACCACAGTTACTTTCCACGGTTACCCAAATAAGAGGGCTCTGTTGCCAGTGCAGGCCAGCTGGAGCTGTTACACTATAGCAACAGCAGTCTTTGAAAGAAAATGATGTGACAGAACGGTCTAAACAAAACCCCTGAAGTGTCCTACTTTATATTAATAGCACAACATTGTGTGTTAAGATGTCATGTCCTCTTAACCAATGAAACGACAAAGTTTCTTGAAAGGGAAGGTGAGGTAAAAAGTGGTCCGGTGTCCACAATCTACACTAACGGCACTCAGACTTCCTCTTCTATCTTTTGGCCTGGGTGATGTATCTGTTCTTTATTATAATCTCAATGTAGAGTTTTGCTTCAACAGTCAAGATGCAGTGCTTTTGAGAAGCAACAAAGTTTACGTTTTCAGCCAGCTGCATACAGTGTATTCATATTCACACCCTGCTGTATGCAAAGTAAGAGTTGGCATTTTGGAGCTACAACATATAAAGAATATGGTTCTAAAAATTTTGGCCCATTCTTATTGTTATTGTTGTATTGTTGTATTGGTTCTGCTAATAAAAATGAGATGAGGCAAGAGGCCCATGCTTAAATTTTCAGGAGGTCTAAAATTTGCATTGATGCGTCTGAGTAGACCAGCTCCAATTCTTTATTTAGGGCAGTGGTCATTAACCCTGATCCTAGAGATCTACTTATTGTAGGTTTCACCTCCAACCCATATTGAACTCCCCTCTTTCAACTAATCAAGGTCATCCATTGGTAGTAATTACATGGTTCAAGTGTGGCTGATTGGGGTTGGAGCTAAGGTCTTTAGGAGGGAAGATCTCTAGAAGCAGGATTGATGAGCTCTGATTTTAGGAATGATGAGGGTTGTTTACAATTTGATTTTATCTTCTAACAGACTTCAGCTATGAACTTTGAAAATATCATAAAGCATGGACTGCTGATCGTCTGTAGTCTGACTGACTCTGGAAGATTGATCACAGGGTTGTGGGTTCAAAACCCAGGTCTGCTGAGTTGCTACTGTTGAGCCCTTGACCAAGGCACTCAACCCGCTCTGCTCCATAGGTGCTGATCCCAGCATTGTAAGCTAACATATTCAAAGAAAAGAATTTTCTTGTATTGTTCAAGTCATGACAATGAAGGTGCTTTACTTGAATTGATTATTGCTCTTGATTTTTAGGTTATCATACCATTTAACCATAAGTTAATTTAACCATTAATTACAGATCCATAAATGATCTATAGAAATTGTCTTCAGTTCATTACTAACATTGAAACATTTCATCTCCTTAACATGTACAGTCTGTAGTTACTTTTTTTTGCAAGTGGCTTCTGTATTAACATCAATGCCTATATGAAGTCTATAATTATTCCAAGAGACCCTTATCATGGTGTGTGTGGGATTTCAGAAAGTTCTTCTGAAATCAATGACCATGTTTTTTGTTTTGAAGACATTCAACATCAAATATCTTGCACCAATTTAAAAAATCATCCAACACAAGACCAGGTTCCCTCTACGGCTCCTGAGGCGAACTTACTATGACAGAATCATCCGCAAATGTAATGATGTGCTTGTCCTCATGCTGACCTCTGCAGTCATTAGTCTGCAGAATACACAGTAAGGGAGCCAACCTTTTAGATAACCATTAGAGCATAATCTCTGAGAATACTGCATTTAGCCTTCATGGCCTTACTTCGTAAGAAGTTGACAATTACCTTCACAATGCTAAAGTTAAGTTTAAAAGAAGATGGTAGATTATAAGCAAGAACAAGGCTGACTTGTATTAAAAGCTACATATAAAAAAAAAATTAGTTTGTACTTCTACGTGCTTATTAACATAGGTAAGACTGTACTGTGTAAGGTTTTTTGTTAACATTGAAATTAGTATCATTACTGAGTCAAAAAAAAAAAAAAAAAAAAAAAAAAAAAAAATATATATATATATATATATATATAGAGAGAGAGAGAGAGAGAGAGAGAGAGAGAGAGTGCTTGGTGCTTTTCTATCATGCTGTGTGCTAATATCTTATGTGCTACAGCTGCACTTTGTGCTATCAATCGTATGACGCAATGCTTCTTGTGTAGTTTGCAGTAGCCTGCAATAATTTTTCCTTCATTGGGCTATGAAGCATCCTCGATTGCAATTTCCTTCATTGGACTAAACTGATAATAAAAGATTCATGCTATGAACTGTCCTCTGGTGTATAGATTTTTGACATCTAATGGTTTTTAAATACGAAAACATAAAACTTTAGAAAGAAGCTACATCACGTAAGCTTTAATGACTATTCAAAAAAGTACGAATTCTGACACCTTATCACAATGTATCATATTAGTGTTTATTCCTGAGCAGGTATATGCTTATAATGCATATGAATAGCATTAAATATAATTAATATCACATGGCATAGGACTTCTGCCCAGTACTGTGTGTTTATAATACCTAAGCAATAAGAAATGTTTTATTTTTTACCCTGTACGTATCATTTTACAAAACCGCTCAAAACAGTTTTTGGACTTTTAACTGACTTGGACTTTAGACTAAAAGCCCTTTGCTCTGAATAATTGTTTACATTATTAAAATAGATGATTGGACGTTCCATTTTGTCACTACCATGAATCATGTGATGTCCAAAACTTTACCAAATGTTTCAGTAGTGACGTTTTGGTAGTAACAACTTCAACTCAGTTTGAACATATTTCACGATATCATTGATGATAAAATCATGACATTTTTCATTAAACACAAAAAAAATGTAATTGCAGGAAATATTTGTTTTGGTAGTGACAATTCTTAATGTTACACAATGAATTTCAGACTTACATTTACATTTACTTATAAACAATGGGATCTAATTGCTCATCATGTGGCCTTGAGAACAGAGATGAAGTCTCTCTCCCTGCTCTGAAATGCATGGTTGTGGCTAAAATAAAGCTCCACCTGTAAACTAAGATGCATTGTGTTTTGGTAGTGACATGAAATGAAATGAGGGACATCTGCAGCTTAACTAATTCAGCAGAACGGTTGTTGTGCACTTGAGACATCAGCCTTCTGTTTTGGATTTCCAATACAAATTTTGTCGTCAGACAACCCAGAGCTTTGCACACATGCAAATCTTTGCTGACTTAACACAACACACAGTCCAACAGCTTTCCAGATGGATACAGGAACCTTTTAGTTTTCACTGTTTTGGCACTGACTATCACAACAACTTGTTTACAGTTGATTTCATTGTTACCCCCCCCCCCCACCCCCCCACCCCAGATAACAGTAATGGATGTTTTATAATGTGTTTATTTTAAACACATTTTTATAGATTTTTTTTATTTAAAAAAAAAAAAATAAATGAAATACTCCACACAATGTATGTTTGCTGTATATAGATAGCAATAGCAGCAGCAATTCTGATGGTTTCAGTGGTATAAGCAGTTGCTTAGGTTACCAGGATACTAGGAGTCTTGCATTTTATAATGTTGTTAGGTGAAAAGGTGCCATGAGGTGATGTTCAGGCTGTATTAGGTGTGATGTTGCACAAATGAAAAGGTTAATATTTTATGTAAATGGTGTTAGGGTCACTCACACTAAATTGTGAGCTAGCTAGCCAGTTTAAACCCCTTTACAAGCATTTATGTACAAAAAGTAGCTCATAGCTAATTTTTTTCTTATAGGTAAGAAGTTCTTCAGTTAAACCTGAACAATTGTACATGGTAAAAAGTAAATTAGTTAGTTTATTCACTCTACATCAATACATTGAATGAATGAATATTTAAATTTAAGTACATTTTCAGTTGAATAAAACTACTAAACTACTAGTCATTTTTTTAACTGACAAACCATTTTTTCAGTGCATAGACGTATTATTGTTTAGTTAGACAATGAACTATATTATAAATAATATGATTTAGGGATTTAAGTATGATGTTTCAAAGATCCCCCACATGTTCAGAAACAGCCCTGGTGAAAAGCAATGCTACCTTTATATGTAAAATTCAGAAAGCTAAAACAATATTAAAGAAATGCCATAGAAAATACTAAATTAAAAACATTTTTTGAAAATAGAATATGATAAGAATATTATTTAAAATGCTTGTCTAAAGGAATGAAGTTTGATGTTCACATTTTCTGAAATGTTTCAGAAATGTTTAGAGTTCATCACACAATCTTGTGTTATTCTTTTCCACTGGCTTCTTTTTCTCTGGTTGAAAAAAAACACCACTCTTTCTTCTCCAGCTCAGCTTGGTAAAGACGCTCATTCCTTGTCCTTTCAGCTTCTGCTGAATCTATAAGCATCACAAAACAGTCTTTTAACACAGCTTCTCATTTTCTCAAGCCATTCACAACTGTTTGTTGATTTGATTCATTTTGCAATAACTCATGGGCAATGCAGTTTCCTTTCTTACAAAGTGGGTGGTCCTTTAATAAACATTTTTTAATCTGAGATTTTGATTGTTTTTAATTAGATATAACAATTGAATGTTTTTTTTTCTCTAGCACCACATGTGCAAGTCAAGATCTATTTGGAAATCTATATTTTTAAGAATTTATATTCTTCTCTAATTAATAAATGTAAATAGGTGTAACATTTAACATATTAGGTCATTTGCATCAGTCTGTCGTTAATTTGCCTGGGTTGAACAGATAAATTGGGAAAAGAAAAAAAAAAATCAATGTAGCCAGTATTGAGCCTGACCTGTTCCAGGATGATTGACCTCTCTGTGTTGGAATTCAGGTCCTTTTTCCCATCTGCACTCACTTTCACTCTCACAATCTGTTTTTTCCCAGCTGAAGAGACACATATGGGTAGTTATAACAGGAAAACACACCAAAGTTGATACCTAATAAGAAATGATTAGGTTTAAGGGATGTACTAAACAGAAATGGACTTAATGAATCTTAAACTTAACTGAGTGATTGGGTCTATTGACAAATACAGAATATGTTTATTCCTTTCTGAATCACTGGCTTTACTAATAATACAAAATTCTAAAACATTCAAACTTACAAACAAAGTCAACCAAATGTCAAATATGAGAATGCATTCAATCTTGGTGGTCTGTGGTTGCCAAAAGAATGTTGTGTAGCCTCTTATACTCCTTGGACCCACCAGTGGTTCCAAAATGCACTTTGTAGGTAGTTTGACCTGAGGAGGATAGTTCCCCCTTGTGAGCCTTGGTTCCTCCCAAGGTTTTTTCCTCAGCTCTGAGGGAGTTTTTCCTTGCCACTGTCGCCCCTGGCTTGCTTACCTGGGGGTTTTTACATTTATGTTAAAACTTTGTCTTTACTGGAATTCTATGAAGTTGCTTTGTGACAACATCAGCTGTAAAAAGCGCTATACAAATCAATTTGATTTGACTTTGTTGTATTTTTCATAACTTTCATATTTCATAAGCTACATTTAAAAAGTGGGTGTCATATGAGAGCTGTAACTGTCTTCTTTCCAGTCAATTAGGGTACTGTAAATTTAAACCCTTATAATACACGAAGCTGAACTCACCAATTTTTTTAAAAATCTGGGCTATAAATTAGAAACAGATGGCATCTTTTCAGTGATCTGCTCTGTCAAAATGATTTTTATAAAATAATACAAAGAGCATCACAAAGATTTTTGGCTTTCAGCAGTAAACTGTAAGCATAAAGGAATATGTGTATGATCAGAAAACACATTTTCTGTTCATCTGAGGGGAGCATTTACGAAAAATAAATAAATAAACAAAATGCAAATTTGCATTTATTTCATGCAGTTGCTGAATAATTTGCCTTACGATTTGGTGATGCAAATTCAGCTGGACAAACCAAAGTATACCCTGGAGAATAAGAGGTTGCTGTTTTATTTTTTATGACTGGCAACTACTTTAAACTCTAGTAAGCTGGAAACATCCTAGATTTCATCTTTACAATGAACACATCTATATCCAACCTGACAGTCGCACTGCTTTGTGTATCACATCATTTGAAGAATCTTTTCGAGATAAAGAACTACAAGGTTCTCTTCAGGAAGAACCTTAAACCACATTATCTTTCTCCTTCCTCTTCAAAAGCACTTTCTCATCAATGCTACTAATTACTTCTTGTTTAGAAGACAGAAAAGTGGAGGGAAAAAATGGAGAAAATCCACTGACTAATAGTTTTGAACTGATTATCTCCTTTTCATCTGTTGTCACAGAGACAAAGGTCAACATTTGGATTTTCATAACCCATGAAAACTGTTCTCCACCTTCTCCTCTCTACTCAGTGCCACTCCTTCCCTTCCAACCCTTCCAACAGGTCTTCATGACTTGCATCGAACAGAAGCTTGACAACACCTGAAAGTTCTAAGGCAGATGCTTGGTACACACAAAACTCAAGACCAACCCTAATGACCTTCAGATTCCTCACTGAGGATGCAGTGTTGGAATTAAAGATGATAAACCATTGGACCCACAGGACTCCTACTAAACTTCTTTGAACAAACCCCATTGCCATTGTCTTCAACGATCAACTCATCGCTAGCATCCTGTCAGGCATCCTGTTTCAAGTCTGCTTGAATTATTCTTCTTCTCAAGAAATGTGCCTTAGTAAACGCTCTGCAGAGTAGCTCCACCTCTGATCTAACATATCCAAGTACTGAAGCCCTTCAGGAGTTTCTGAATATCAGCAGCAGGTTTGTTACATCTGAACTTTCTTGGGTGGAAGACCTTCAGGATTAAGAATGGACTGCCCCTGTCCTAGATTCTTACAGTATCTCTGTACTTTGTATCTGTTTAGCTTCCACTGTTTGTGCATGTTTACATCTGATCATCTGTACTAAATTAATATACGTAAATACAAATATCAACCAAGCTTGTTGTTGTTTGGTATTTGATTGGCTTATATAAGTTTGAATGTCTTAGATACACTGTATGTCCAAAAATATCCAGAACCTCTTCTAATTACTGAATGTAGAAACTGAACTAGTGAATTCAGTTGCTCCCATTGCTGACACAGGAGTATTTAATGGCATTCACACAACTGGTGTAATCTTAATAGAAAAGCATTGCCAATAGAAAGGGACATTCTGGCTACTCCAGAATGTCCCACCCTAATGAATATGATACCACCAAGCCCATCGCAAGATTCTGAGAGGTATTAAGTATTGGGCCATGGAGCAACGCATTTGCATTCTCTGGAGTGATGGAGCACCATCCAATACCTTTGAGATGACCTGGAGAGGCAGTTATGGGGCAGTTGTGGGCTGGAGGATAAGGAACCGGCCTTGTGACTGGAAAGTCACTGGTTCGATTTCCTGAGCTGAGATATGATTGACATGCCCTTGAGCAAAGCACCTAACCCCCAAATGCTAGGACTGCCTACTTCTCCAGGTAAGACAAGTCAAGTCAGCTTTTTTGTCAATACTACAATATGTACACTGTTTACTGTGTACAGTGTACTGAAATTGCATTACTCTCAGACCCCATGGTGTAACATTAACATTAAATAGACGGTAAACATGAAAAACAGGAAAAATGTGAATTTAAATAGACACTAAAAACACTAAACACTAATCGCAATAATAAACATTAATTTTAGAAAAATAGAATAATAAAAAAATAATATAAATATAAGGTCCTGAAATTTACATTTACGGCATTTGGCTGACGCTCTTATCCAGAGCGACTTGCAATTTGATCATTTTACATAGGTAGGCCAAGGCAGTGTTAGGAATCTTGCCCAAGGACTCTTATTGGTATAGTGTAGGGTGTTTGCGTAGGTGGGGATTGAACCCAGTGTAGAAGGCAGAGGTGGTAACGACTACACTATCCAACCACTGAAAGCTAAAGTGACATAAGGCACATACAGATTAAGGTCTGTGGGTATAAATAGTGCAAATATAAACAGTAGTGCAGTTAGAATGAGCTTATGGAGCAGTTAAAATGATGAGTGCATAATAAAGTGATGGGTGCGTAACAGTCCCTGAGAACGTCAGAGTTCAGTAAGTGTGCTTACTGCCCGTAGTGTGTGCATGTTCACTAGTGTATGTGTATGTGGGTGCTTCACTGCAGAGATGGGTTAAATGTGAAGGTCAAATTTCTCTGTGTGCGAGCACAATGGGTTAATAGAATTCTTGTATTCTAGCAATGTCCCAACATAATGTAAGGCCTTCTCAGGAGAGTAGAGCCTGTTACTGCAACAAAGTGACAATGAAGTCTTTTGAATACGCCTTGGTTTCTGAAGAATGCGTCTAAAAATGTTTAAACATAGAGCGTATATTACAAGCATTGCAAGTCATGAATTTAAGTGCCTTTCCCAATTTGGTCTTGTATTTCCTAGAGATATTTTACATCAGCCTCAAAAATGATTTAGAATGCATTTCAAACTGACCTTTGTAACACACAAATGGCAACTGTCTGTCACACATGGTGTCATGCCATTTTCCAAAGATACCCATCACCATGACAACACAGTCTGACTTAAGCAGATTCAGTGGTTGTGTCATAGCCCAATATCGGAACGAAGAACTCCCTTGGTCAGACCATTCCCAGACATCAAGAAAGAGACCGATCCACACGTATCTTACAAATTTGACAAGATCGGACACACGCTGGTGCTCATCTGAATTGCGGATGCTGGCCAGGTCAGTGTATACCTCTCTACAGTAAATCTGAGCTTCTGTCCATGTTGCATAAAGACTTATGTGGTAGAATGTGTCTTGTTCATCTAATCACATGGAAACAAACATATGAGTTAAGACACAACACATATAAACAATACAAAACCCAAAGTGATTAACCAGTTGCTCATACTTCATCAGATCACAGTTAATAATGTGTACAAATGGCAGAACATACAAAAATATGCAAATGTTTTGTTACCCATGGTCAAATCACACATTTAATTGAAGTGAAAAGAAGCTAATAGCACTTCTACATGGAACAAAGTAAATATGCCATGTTTCTAAATGTACTATACAATTATTATTTATTGCTAAATTTACCCCCCCCCCCCCCATTTTCTAAGCCGCTTCTCCGTCAGGGTCGCGGGGGGGTGCTGGAGCCTATCCCAGCAGTCTTCGGGCGTAAGGCAGGATACACCCTGGACAGGTCGCCAGTCCATCGCAGGGCAGACAGACAGATACAGTCACTCACACACAGGGGCAATTTAGCATGTCCAATTGGCCTGACTGCATGTCTTTGGACTGTGGGAGGAAACCGGAGAACCTGAAGGAAACCCACCACGCCACCGTGCCGCCACTTTGCTAAATTTAATGTACTGGAAAAAATAAAATATAAAATGTATGGTGTGCATGAGCTTGGACACTCTTTAAGCTGATCAACTAGTGTTTTATATTTTTGGAAGGTCTCATTAGGTGCTTATTTGATTCATAAGGCCATAATTTCAAAGTCAATTACAATAGTAGACAATTTTCAACATATGGTAAACTTGTCAAGGTATTACATTCAACATTCAACAGCCAAGGGCTCATCAAGCAGCTGATTTTTAACTAAAGATAATTCACTCTTACAAAGCAGGAGAAGGCCATGAAAAGATATACACTTTCTGCTGACAAAAATATTGTCTACAAAAATTGCCATTAGGAAATGAAATTTGAGGAGAACTGCTGTAGTGAAGAGAAAATTTGGAAGACTAAGAAGGTTCTCTGACAGAACTGCCTGTACACACATCAGGTATGCAAAGCAAAACACCCACATTACTGCCAGGAGCCTCTAGAAAGATTTGGCTGGCACAGGAACAGGGTGGCACTTGTCCACTGTGCAGTGTTGTTGCATAAAAAATTTCTGCATGAAAGAGACCTTGCAAAAGTCGTTTGGAGTGTGCAAAATTACATCTTGATAAGCCAGTGAAATTTTGGAATCAAATTGTTGGTCTGATGGTGGTGGTCTGATGAAACAAACAAACAAACAAACAAACAAAAACACTTTTTAACCACAATCAACAGAACAAGGTTATGCTTAGAGAAGAAAAGCCCAGCATGTACACCTTGCTAACTGTTCAGCATGGGGGTGGATCTACTATTCTTTTGGGTTATGCTGTAGCCAATGACAAAGGAAATGTGAGGATAGTGGGAGGAAAGGATTCTACAAAATATCAAGAAATCTTGTCCCACAGTCAATGAAGAAACTGAAGATGAAATAAAGTTACGTGAAGACAATACTCCAAAACACACATCAAAATCAACCTTCAACTACTTAAATAAACAAAAAAATAAGGATTTGGAATGGCCCTGACAGTCCTCACAGACATGAATATCATTGAAAATTTGTAGTTAGATCTCAAACATACTGTGCCTGCAAAACAAATTCTGAACATTTCTGAACTAGAAGTGTTTTGCAAAGAAAATCTGTAAAAAAAAACAAAGAATCAAAAGACTGTTAGATGGCCACAAGAAATGCTTGGAGGATCCAAAGGGGTTCTTACTATGTACTGACATTAAAGATCTTTTCTTCAGTATTGATTCATGTTCAATTTAGCAAATAAATGATACTTGCCAATTTAACATTGCAGAAATATGTCATATTAAAGTTTGTTCCATGCAGATTTAGTGTCACTTAGAAAATCAACATGTATCCCA
This sequence comes from Pygocentrus nattereri, assembly GCF_015220715.1. NCBI lineage: Eukaryota > Metazoa > Chordata > Actinopteri > Characiformes > Serrasalmidae > Pygocentrus > Pygocentrus nattereri. The sequence continues at coordinate 22,896,037 of NC_051229.1, forward strand.
GGGGCATCCAGACTTTCACCTGCAACTGCCAAAAGTTCTTTAGGAATCTTTAGGTTTAAGAGTGAAGAGGTTCATGTTCAAGTGGTGTTTCATCTAAACGATTCTACAAGGACACTTTTCTGTTTTTGTAAGACCATTGTTTAATAAGATGTCCAGTCTAAAAATGAATGTCCCAAATGGATGGATGCCATTACTGTAATGAACTATTTTATAAATAAGATGTACAAATATACTTTTTAAAGTGTACACAGTTAAGAAACATGTACCTTAGAGGTTCTTTAAGAAACGCAATGGTTCTATTTAGAATCAGGAGTTCTATATAGAACTATTTCATGTTTAAAGAATTCTTTGCATGGTAGAATTGTTCTTCTGATTGACATTCCTCTGTATAGAACCTTGAAAATGGTCCTATATAGCACCAAAATGTGTTCTACTATTGTTGCCACATCAAGTAAAACTAGAAGAACCCTTTTAAATGCTATTTATGCTAAATAGAACCACTGCCTTTACTGAAGAACATGTGCCCAAGCTGAGAACCAATTAGGAACTTTTATTGCTAGATATACATATGCATAAATCTTTTAACACAATGATTTTTTATTCACAAAAAATTGCATAAATCACAAAAACTCACCATTGTAGCACACAAACTGATACTTAGAGGTACAGTTTGTTGGAATCCATCCTCCATATCTGTACTTTGATGCACACACCTCATCTTGATTATATTCATTGGTATCTGCTGCCCAGTTACTGTACTGGGACAGAGTGTCCTCCCCCCTAGACCAACCCCAATGCCTCTGTGTCCCCCTTTTAAGTCCAATCCACACAGCACCAATATAGGCAGGATCTACTTCTGCTATCAGCTTTTTCATTTCCTCCATGCTGTTTACAGTAGCCAAGTCAGAGTACTTTGCTCTGCAATAGCTCTGAGCCTGTAACCAGGTCTTACCCATATTCACAAAGTAGTACTGCCGAGGCAGAGGACAAGAGACACCAAACAGACCTGTAAAAACACAGATATAAGAGTCTAAATACAGAATAAACTCCAACACAATTATGTACACATTTGCACATACAGTAACAAATTCAAACATACATGAGAAAAATAGTTGTAGAAACACAAAGTTGTCCATGATTTGGTGTAAAAGGCAGCCAAGGTTAGCATAGACCAGACAGAACACCTTCCTTCTGCTTTTGAATATAACCATTCTTCACAGCTAATTAAAACATCTTTGCAAGTGAAAGGAAAGCTCAAATGATCATCTGCAAGGCCCAATCATTTTACCGATGGATGATGACATTTATTCTGCACAAAGGCTGTTGGATTTTAAAAGATTTTAAAACTTTCAAATGTTATTAGTTGACTTTATAGTTTACCCCTCAGTGCATTGATTAAATCATAACAGCCAGAAAATTTGGCCACCTTTCCATGCATTGACAAGACAACTTAGTTTTAGCAGTGATGTCAAATCAGCTTTTTACCTTAAGATTATTAACAAGATCAGACATTTTTTGGCAGATCTGGAGAAACTCATTCACGGCTTTATTTCTAGCAGGATTGATTACTGTAAAGCTCTCCTAACTGGACTCCAAAAAAGACAATCAACCTGCTTCAGATGATTCAAAATGCAGCTGCCAGAGTTCTCACTAGAAGTAAAAGAAGGGAACACATCACGCCATTCTCAAATCCATACACTGGCTACCAGCATGCTACAGAATAGACTTTAGACACTCTTACTGGTTCTATAAATCACTCAGTGGTGCAGGACTAGCATATTTATTTTATATTCTGCAGAGACATGAGCCCAGCAGAACTGTTAGATCATTAGGAACTAGTCAGTTAGTCCTGCCAAAGGTGAAGACTTAATATGGAGAAGCAGTGTTTGGCTACTATGCTGCTCTTAAATGGAACCAGTTGACAGAGAGCATTAGAAGAGCCTCGACACTGGACACTTTTAAAATCAGACTCAAAACGCTCCTATTTAAGGAGGCTGTCAGTGCAGTTTAAAACACTAGTAGAGTTTCTAGTCCCTTTCTCCTCTGTAACAGAACGTTTTTATCCTAATCTTACTTTTAACTTTGTATTTGATTTTATCCTAATTTCTAATTTATTTTTTTTATTTAATGATTATGATCTAATTTCACTTCTCTTTTAAATCTACTATACTTATGTTTTAATCAATTTTTAATTTATATTATTTTCTTTTTTTTAACAACTCTGTGTTTTCAGACTCAGTATTTTCTCATATGCGAAGCACTTTCAGTGACAGCCATGTAGGAAAGGTGCTATATAAATAAACTTGCCTTGTCTTGCCTTGCCTTGTCTTACATACAGTGCAGTCCAAAAGCAACTGGATACACAATTTTTGTTGCTGAGACTTGAAAACTTTCAGATATAAAATGAAACAGTGACTATGAGACATACAGTGACCCCAAAAATTATTCATACACTTCACCATTTTACCATATGTAAATGTGCAAGTTCTTTAGGTTGCTTCAGAAAATTGAAAATTATAGTAATATCTTTGTTTTCCATATTTGTTGAAAGTTGTTTTATGCAAAGAAAGCCTGTGAAAGAAAAAGATAACCATGAAAGTAAAAATGACTGCCCTCTTGACCAACATTCATCAATTTTGTCAAGAGCTTTTTATTTTTCTGTGCTTAAACAAGCAAAAAAAAGACATTTCATTTTATATAAGCTGGATAAGAGCGTCAGCCAAAATGACTATGTAATAAGCAAATTGCAACATGATTGCTAATTCATGTTTGGATTTGTACTTCAATTTAAATCCAAAGCTGTGATTTCAATTTGTTGTTTCCTGCTTTAAAATCCTTTTAATCTTGCAACCGTCCCCATAATGTGTGTCAACAAAATGGACATGAATTTAATGCTGAATCATGCTCAAGTCAAGATGAATGCACAAATTAAAAAAAATAAACATTCGGACAAGCTGGAGTAATGGTAGCTAACTCAGATTTTATCATTGCTTTTTAAGTAACCTTAGCATTTTTATTAATTGCCTACTTTTTAAAAAGGAAAAAATCACAATGGCAAACTTTCAGGAATCACCCATCTGTCAAGAATCTGTGCCCAGTTGCAATGACATTGAACAGATTTACATATTAATTGCTTAATCAATTCCAGAAACAGACCTGTGTTGAAGCACCTGCTCTCAGGTAATTTGCATTTCTTATTTTCTCAATTGATTCCACTGATTTGTTTGCTGTATATCAGTGGTCACCACCTGCCACCTGAAAATCTGTCTACAGGATTGTGTTGCCACCTAAATATAACACAGCTTATTCAACAAATCACTGTTTATATTGATCTAGCTAATTGTTAGTGGATAATATCCATTTTTCAAGGTGAATTTGTACAAAATGAAAAATGCTCTGTCCTCAAGACACATCTACAGAGAAAACATTATGATGATGCAGATGTTCTGTAACTCTGTCGGAATACACCAAACTAAATTTAAATGCATCATGTTTATTATAAGAAGAAGGACTTTATGAGTGAAAAAAGGATTTATGTTTATGTATTATATCAATGCAGTACATCCAAAAGTTTGTAGACACTTGCATATCAAAAGGTTCTTCTGAAATCAAGGCTATTAATAGGGAGTTTGTTTCCCTTTTGCTGAAGTGGCAACCTATTCTGCACTAGATATTGGAGCATTGCTGGACCACAACTCATCCCAAAGATACTGGACAATGCCCATCACTCCACTCGCGGTTCCTCTCTTCCACAGACCAGTGCTTTATACCCCTCTGACCTCTTGTCATTAGGCAGGGTGACTTTAAGGTGAATGCAGCTCATTTTATTAGTAATGCTCTTCTATAGTGATCATGCAAACTGTGTGTATGTGTGTGTGTGTGTGTGTGAGTGTGTGTGTAGGTGTGTGTGTGTGTGTATGTGTGTGCGTGTGTGGGTGTGTGTGTAGGTGTGTGTGTGTGTGTGTGTGTGTGACTATGTAAGCAAGGCGCAACTTACAATCACAGATTTCACCAAGTAGAGACATATTCTAGTGTAATATTCAAGTTCAAATGGAAACAAACGTTGAATTTAGTTTAACAATGTTAAACAATGTTTATTTTAAAAAATGATAGTTTTCAAATATTTTACTGAAGAATATAAACATATTTGTTGGAAATATATTATTATTATTTGAACATGTACAAATAAAACATACCATTTCAGAATAGACCCTTGAATTAATATTTCGTTTTTCAATATGAATATTTCAGAGAAGACATAACAGGGTGCGGAGTGTGTGGTAGTGGAGAGAATAACAACAATGGCAGCAGCTTAAGACAGTAACTATGCAAGTTCAGATAGCAATAAAATCATAAATAAGTGCCAGCCACCCATGTCACTTCATAGAAAAATGTAATGTTTTATTTTATCAGTTTTTAAAATGACGTAAAATTGACAGCTGATAGCCATAGTTTGATGACAATTGTATCAAAAGACCTGGTCCAAAAGAATTAATCATTAACTTCTATTAACTTCTATGAAAAGTTAAGAATGTCTTTTCCTTCCTCCTGTAAAGTGAATTTTTTTGGACATATGAGTTTTTGTTCTGACAGCGACCTTTGCTATAGCATTTGTTTATCCAATTACCACCACTAAAATAATAAAGCAACACTGCAGGGTGAGATGAGTCAGACACAAAACAGATAAGCCACCTGTGAGACAATATTTTGATTAAAATATGAATGTCTGAAAACTGTATCTCAGGAGTCTGAACTTCACAAACAGATGAAAATTGGTCATACACAGATTTCAAATAGGAATAAACTTTGTCTAGGAGACATAAAACAGATTAAGAGGACGTCTTATTTAACACATTTCTTTCCTCCAGGGTGTTCTGCATAGTAATGCCATGTTAGATCATCAAAAGTATTTGATCAATTAAAATAGAGGCCCGCAAGACCCAAAGCAACTCAGAATAAATAAATAAAAACAAACATTTGGGTGATTGGAGTTAAGAAGAAGCCTCTGCACATGTGCAATGTTGGAGCAGTCAAGATCTGTTGTGAGCAAATACACGTGTACTGAGATTTGATCATTTTTCCTGATTAAAACAGGCATTAATTCTTCATTACTGAATCACTTTAGCCAAGTTTGTTTTGTCATAGTGTTCAGATATTTATTTATTTATTTAAATGCCTGATTTATTTGGTGCTATAGTTCTAATGCATCTTAATTCCCAGCAAAATTTAAATGAGGAAGCCAATGCAGCCATAAAAAGTGAATTTAAATTTAAATTTAGGCTTATCTGATCTGTACAGGCAGCAACAGAGAGCAGATCAAACACATCACAATCAGCATGTTTATGACCTAGATTTATTAAACTAGCTGTCATTAAAATAAATACCAGATGTAAGTTTAAGTGTATTTACAGTCCAATTAGTATGTTCTAAAAAGTTATCAGGTGCAAAGCAGATTTCTCTATTTTGACAGTTTACACGTGTATATTAGGAGTGCTATAAATAAATAAAAATAACACATAGAGTCTAGATCGCATGAATTTCTCTCAGATGCTATTATTTCTGTTTAATAAGTGTGATTGTGCCAGTTAGCTGTCTGGGGCATGAGGAAAAGTCTTCAATTTGAACTTTATGTTAAAGATCAAGTTTACTGCAAGCTCTGGTACAAATAACATCAGCAAATCCATAAACCAATTAACCCCCAAAACACAGCAACAAGGTGCTAATCTAATGTGAATATTAAGGATTCAGGAATGTTTACCATGCTTAGCATTAACAATCTTTGTAAATGAATATAGCTACTTCATATCAAGTTAAGATCTATAATAAAAATGAGCTTAATACAAAACTAGTGGGAAAACAATCACACTAGTTCTTTGTGCTTCACCAACCTCAACTAACATTATGTATAAATCTTCACACATACAGGTCAGTCACTGGAGTTCTCTTTGTTACATAATCCTATCCCACTTTGTTTTTTTAAATAGTCATTTTTGACAGTATTTTTAAACTGCCACTCTATAATGGTACTGAATACAGTCCAGCAACAATGTTGACATGCCTAGCTGAAACCAATGCATCACGCTATGTATGCACATCTATGGTCTGGAGATAGTAGGCAGTGGACCAAACCACTGTGAGGTGTTAGGAAGGGGGAACACACACAAGCACACACACACACACACACACACATACACACACACTCACACACACACACACACACCTACATGCACACACACACACACACCTTCTAAGCCGCTGCTCCCTCAGGGTCACGGGGGTTGCTGGAGCCTAGGGGCAATGTAGTTTTTATACACACAAAAACCAAAAGGAATGACAGATTTCTCAAAATGTAGTGGCGTAAAAAGTAAGATATTTGAGTTTGTAGTGACGTGAAATGTAGTGAAGGTAAAAAGTCACCCAAAATGGAAATACTTAAGTAAAGTACAGATACAGAAAAAAATTACTTAAGTACAGTAACGAATTACATTTACTTAGTTACTGTCCACCACTGCCCGTTACCCACCATGCCACTGTGTCGCCAGGGAGAATACAATTTTTCAAAACTAAAAAACCATTTACATTTAGCACAAGTTCTTTCAATGCATATTATATTACTTAATTATATGGTTATGTTTACAGTGACATATTTAGGGGAAAAGTTTTTCCTAGGAAGCGAGGGTCAGGACCCCCCTGTCACTCTGTAATTTTCATCCACCCTAAGACTTGGTGAGAGTTGTTTTCCATTTCCAAACACATGACCAGTAAAGAACCGTTCAGCTTCTGAAAATATTCATGGCAAAGTGTAAAATTCACTGGAACATTTTTCATGATGTCAGAATTAATGATTCTTCTTGTATATTCTCCATTTTCTTCTCTGGTTAAAGGAGTTTTAAGTCTCTCCAGGTCAGTTCAGTACCGCCACTGATTCTCTGCTTCTCCAGCATCTTCCTCATCTAAAATATCAAAACAGGGCAGTTTTGAATCATGAATGTCTAAACTTTATTCGACTATATATTCATTCAAACTTACGTTATGTAAACACTGTGTATTATAGGTCATATAATTCACATAGACGGGTATATTCTACTGTTTTGCAATATGCATGACATACAAACACCATTGTAAATAATTGGAATATTCTTTAGAGTACTTATTGTAATCTTTACATTCAGCTCCAGTAAAAAAAAGTGTTTGACAGTATTTGAGTAAAAGATGACAAAAAGGTACAACAATTCATAAAAGCCTAAATTATCTTTCTCTATTTCTCCCTTACTATCTAGACACAATCTGTGTGTAGTTTGCATTCTCTCCCCATGTCTGTGTGAATCTCTGTCTGTCTGTCTTTCTGCCCTACAATGGACTGGTGATGTGTCCATGGTGTTTCCTGCTTTCCGCCGAATGACTGTTTAGATAGGCTCCAGCACCCCGCAACCAAGAAGGATAAGCAGCTTAGAAAATGTGTGTGTGTGTGTGTGTGTGTGTGTGTGTGTGTGTGTGTGAATTACCTTTGGTTCTAGTGGATTTATTATTTGTAAAATCTGCTAACAGTTACAACAGTTGATGTTAACCATGAAGTGAATTTCAGCACAATAACTGTGTTGATTAAACTGACACTGAACTGAATGTACTAAAATGTAACTGCTACAACTTGAGATTTTCCTGACCTGCTGTAGTATGTTGTCCAGGAGCACTCCACGGTAACTTAGATCTGGATTTCCAACAAAACTCACTTTTAGTCTGACCAGATACTTTTTCACACTCTTCTTCTCTACAGAGACATAATACGTAAATCACTGATGTTTCAGTTAAAAAGAATGTAAAAAATGAGTTGAACTTAAGCTTTCGGGAAGCTTAAGTGTACCATAGCCCTTTTTACATGACACTGCTAGCCCACAGTTTAGAAACTTGCCTCCATAGCAGACAAAACTATGTTTCAAGTTACAGTCTTCATCATACCATCTCCCGGAGTCTTTCGGAACCACAGTGGCACAGTTCTCTGTCTGGCCTGGTTCTGAATCTGCCCAGTAACGGAATGAGGATTTGGTCTGGTCTGACCACTCCCATCTGTCACTGAACAGGCCGATCCAAACATACGTCATATTAGCCACAAAAATGGAGATTTGTTGTTGTTCATCTGAGGTGTGAATGCTGGCCAGATCAGTGTAGTTCTCCCTGCACAGGCTCTGGGCTGCTCTCCAGGTTTCTTCTGTTTCTAACAGGATCCATCTGCTGTAATTAGTGGCTTTATCTGTTTGGGAGCGACATTTGAAAATGTTTTTACCATTTATAGGGAACACATCACCTAAAAAAGCTGACATGGCTAGATTTAAATGTACATTCCTAAAAATAAAGGTTCCTAAATGGATCCGAAATTAGAATGCTTTTTTAAACTTCTAATCTGGCTTGTGACTGATTGACTTACTGACCCACTCAGATTATTCACAAGAGGCGGTACTAATACTAAAACAGCTTTTGGTGCTTCACATCAATGACACTGTGTATCCCTGTTCAGAATGTAGGGGAGACCAGTTTACATGACATGACTTATGTGACTTATGACATAAGACATATGTCAGTGTTCATTGTATACATATCAAAATTCATTCAAAAAACTCAATGGAACAAAGACTGGAATGAACAGTGATATACACTGCTCAAAAAAATAAAGGGAACACTTAAACAACACAATATAACTCCAAGTAAATCAAACTTCTGTGAAATCAAACTGTCCACTTAGGAAGCAACACTGATTGACAATCAATTTCACAGCTGTTGTGCAAATGGAATACACAGCAGATGGAAATCACTCAATAAAGGAGTGGTTCTGCAGGTGGGGACCACAGACAACTTCTCAGTACCTTTCTGCTTTCTGGCCGATGTTTTGGTCACTTTTGAATGTTGGTGGTGCTTTCACACTCGTGGTAGCATGAGACGGACTCTACAACCCACACAAGTGGCTTGGGTAGTGCAGCTCATCCAGGATGGCACATCAATGTGAGCTGTGGCAAGAAGGTTTGCTGTGTCTGTCAGCGTAGTGTCCAGAGGCTTGAGGCGCTACCAGGAGACAGGCCAGTACACCAGGAGACGTGGAGGAGGCTGTAGGAGGGCAACAACCCAGCAGCAGGACTGCTACCTCCGCCTTTGTGCAAGGAGGAACAGGAGGAGCACTGCCAGAGCCCTGCAAAATGACCTCCAGCAGGCCACAAATGTGCATGTGCCTGCACAAACGGTTAGAAACAGACTCCATGAGGACGGTATGAGGGCCCGACGTCCACATATGGGGGTTGTGCTCACAGCCCAACACCGTGCAGGACGCTTGGCATTTGCCAGAGAACACCAGGATTGGCAAATTCGCCACTGGCGCCCTGTGCTCTTCACAGATGAAAGCAGGCTCACACTGAGCACATGTGACAGACGTGACAGAGTCTGGAGACGCCGTGGAGAGCGATCTGCTGCCTGCAACATCCTTCAGCATGACCGATTTGGCAGTGGGTCAGTAATGGTGTGTGGTGGCATTTCTTTGGAGGGCCGCACAGCCCTCCATGTGCTCGCCAGAGGTAGCCTGACTGCCATTAGGTACCGAGATGAGATCCTCAGACCCCTTGTGAGACCATATGCTGGTGCGGTTGGCCCTGGGTTCCTCCTAATGCAGTACAATGCTAGACCTCATGTGGATGGAGTGTGTCAGCAGTTCCTGCAAGATGAAGGCATTGAAACTATGGACTGGCCCGCCCGTTCCACAGACCTGAATCCGATTGAGCATATCTGGGGCATCATGTCTCGCTCCATCCACCAACGCCATGTTGCACCACAGACTGTCCAGGAGTTGGCGGATGCTTTAGTCCAGGTCTGGCAGGAGATCCCTCAGGAGACCATCTGCCACCTCATCAGGAGCATGCCCAGGCATTGTAGGGAGGTCATACAGGCACGTGGAGGCCACACACAATACTGAGCCTCATTTTGACTTGTTTTAAGGACATTGCATCAAAGTTGGATCAGCCTGTAGTGTGTTTTTCCACTTTAATTTTGTGTGTGACTCCAAATCCAGGCCTGCATTGGTTAATAAATTTGATTTCCATTGATGATTTTTGTGTGATTTTGTTGTCAGCACATCCAACTTTGTACAGAACAAAGTATTCAATGAGAATATTTCATTCATTCAGATCTAGAATGTGTTATTTGAGTGTTCCCTTTATTTTTTTGAGCAGTGTGTATATATATATATATATATATATTGAATGAACATTGATATACAGGGATCAAACATTCAGATTAAAAATAGGAATAACATAATTCATAAAAGCCTTGTAGCCTTGGCTCTCCCCCACCTGCTAAACAGACTGTTTACGTTGCTATTTAATGTTGTTATGTTGTTGTTCTGTTTGTTTACTGTGTTATTTTGTGTCCAGTTAGGAGTAGGGCTAGGAGTGACCGACATCAATTTTAAGTTGCATTTCAAGTGCCCTTGTTTTCCCTTGCTCTCAATAAAAGAGAATTTTTCAAACAGATATTATGGCCTCATCTGACTCTTCTTCTGCACTATGTGAAATTATGTACTCCATCCATCTGGAGCTTCACATTATAAATCAGCCACTCTCCGATCACTCTGTCCAAGGGATCACTGTGTATACATACTAGTCACTTTATCAGAATTCTCTTCCTTTAAGCTCCACCTGGAGTTTGTTAATGCCCATTTATTGATGATCAGTTTTTGTTGGCTATCATCAGCCCTTCAATGTCGACTCCCATTTAATATACAGTACTGTGCAAAAGTTTTAGGCATCTAAGCAAACTTTTAAACAATTTACCTCAGCAGTGAGTTTATCCCAATATACATTAGAATAAAGTCATATTCATAATTCAAATAAACATAAAAACAATAAAAAGCAACAAGAATTTCTTGGGTCCATATTTTTCCCTGACAACTTCACAGCCACCACAGAGACTTGTTAATCAATAACATCATGAGCACAATATACTACACTACATATAATACTGGGCTGAAATGGTTAAACAAACACACTAACATCCATAAAAACACTATATATATATATATATATATATATATATATATATATATATATATATATATATATACTGTACTGAGGATATAAGAACTCTTATTGGTTCCACAAAGAGCCTTTCAAAGAACAGTTCTTTAAAAAACTGATATAAAACATAAACTGTGACATACCAGTAGCTACTCACCATTATAGCATAATACATTGTGTCTATGTGAGCAGTCATGAGCAGTCCATCCGGTATAATAAGAGTACAGTATCCCGCAGGGAGACTCTGCTGGAAGTCCTTGTTCCAAGTTACTATACTGGGAGAGAGTGTTATTTCCCTCAGACCAGCCACATTGTATCTCTGTTCCAGTCTTTAGTCCAATCCACACAGCACTACTATGCTGAGAATCTAATCTTTCTAGTAGAATGGGCATCTCCTCCATGCTGTCTACAGTAGCCAGGTCAGTGAACCTGGCTTTGCAATAGCTCTGAGCTTCAAACCAGGTCATATTTTTACCTACATGGTAGTACTGCCGAGAGAAAGAAGAGGAAGATCCAAACAGACCTGCTGGCTCAAAGACAGAGACAGTTTTAGTTTAATTAAACACAACAAATCAGCGAACATTTGTTAAGAGATATGTCCGAAAAATGTGAAGACATAATCAAGCAGATGACCACACCTGATATCAGGAGCACAAGAGAGTAGAAGTAGGTCTTATCCATCATCACGAGTCCTCGCTAATCCAGAGCTTAGTCATATATACTCACTCAGTTTTCACATGTCGTGGCAGCACAAAACTGTTTTGAATAGGACACGGCGACCTCATTGCTAATTTGTACATCTTTACAAGTAAAACGAAGGATTGAGTCTTAAGTCTCTCTAAGGATGGCAGTCCCATAATAATAACTTCTACTAAAGCCATCAAAAATTAAGCAGCACTCAAATAACACTACACAATACCAATCGATTGAAGGTCAAGCCATATGTCATTGATAGAATAAAAAAGTGAAAAATCCTAAACTCATAGACCTCCAGTGTTTTTATTCACATGAATGCCAGTGAGGGGGTTCTTTTTTGCAATGCCATTAAAGAGCGTGTGAGAAAGAGCCCTCACATAATGCATAGGTGCCATAAATATTAAATGTTTCTTTTCCTAGGGCTGTACAAGAACCATCTAGGTACACTTTTATTTCATATTTTAAAATTTTATTTAAGTTTTAATCATATAGTGATTTGTGTCCCAGTGTGAGCTGAACTTATGAAAAAGGAGGACAGAAAATGCTTTCATGGTTTGGTTAGCAATGGCATTTCTTTTTCTAATTTCTTGACTTACATTTATCGTTTCCATCATGTGATGTGCCATTTTGTTGTAAAGCAGTGCTGGTGGATGCCATGATAACTATTAGCAAGTGACTACTGTTGCATTTTTGTGCCTCATTTTTTTCTGATATTTCAGATCAGTCTATGAGTCACTATGCCATTGACTAATGACTGTTTAATTATATTAAATGCAGTGTTCTTGCCAATAGACTCCATAAATACATTTTACATTGGCAAGGCTAGAACACTGCTTATGTCACATTAAAATCCATGGCCACATCTAGGTATGCGTGTGAATGTTGATCCCTGGCAATTACTTTGCTTGAAAGAGACCTGCAAAATAAAACAAATTCAAAATATAAACCTGACTGTTAGACTATAAAATGTTTATCTGTGCAGGCTGAAATTTTGGTGTTTGTCTGTTGATGAGAAATGGTGCTTGTGTACAGAAAGCACTTCTTTCCAGATTTATATTCATTTTAATGTCACATATCAAATTACATAAAATGTTCTTTCTTCAGTGTTTGGCCAATTTGAACATAATTGAACATAAGAACTTTAAAGATTCAATACACTTAAAAATAGAAAGTCTATTTATCTCAAAAAGATCCATGCATGCATCCATGTAGCCTTAATTCTTTTTAAAGAAATTTTAACACTCCATTTTTTACAGTGTATGCACAAAAACTTTAGTTTCACTTTGATTGGGCCTCATTTTTATGCTGTCAATTATCAAATGAGTTTCACCACATAGTAAGTTTTTGATTTGAGCAGTTTAAGCATTTGTAGATGATCTAAAGGGGACTAGAATTTTTTGTGTTACCAAAGTTCTGCACCAGAGGTTCTTAGTGTAACACTCCATAACTGATCAGACATTCATGGATGAAATTCGAAAAAAAGGTTTTACTGATATAAAAACTACAAGCTCATCATTAAAACACAGGCAATGGTCAAATCCAAAACAGTCCAAAAACACAAAAAGACAAACATAACCAGAGAGCAATCAAAACCCAAAAGAGCAGAGACAAAAAGCAGGGTCGAAAATATTCAGAGCAATAGTCAGAAAAGCAAGTAGGCAAATAAAAGAGAAAATGCTCAGTAGTTCACAAGAAAGCAATAACTAAAGCAACAAAGTACTAACTAAAGCCAGGGCTTTAAATGCCATCATTGGTCACATGCACGAGGGCGACTTACAAAAAGTGCTTTGTCTATCTAGAGAAAGTATCTTTGCTAGTTACAAATAGGTTGGAGAGAAAGCTAGTCCTGAGCTCAGATACTGCTAGAACCAAAAAGTCACTGTTGATACCCAGAGAAAAAGGAACACTGTTATATACAGAGCAGTGCAACACAATACAATACAAAAGTGCAGTACAATACATTTCAATCAATACTTAATTCAGTGCTCATTTAAGTGCTGTATGAAGAACATTGATAGGCTGTGGAATGACCGTCATTAATCACATGATCCCCAAGGCAGTTCTGGGAGTTGGAGTTCTCTGATAGCGCTTTGTCCTGGTCTTGAAGTACCAATAACTTGCATGCTGTAGTGTTTTCTCTGCTCCCTGCAAACCAAGTTGACCTCAGGAAGGGCTTGTTCATGAGTTGTGTAGGGAGCAGAGGAAGCTCTAAAGTGTGCAGTGGAATGTTACTCCAGGACTAGAATTGAAAATCACTGTTTTACACCAATTAAAGCTTTCTTACTTTCCCAGAACCATCCATCCAAGCCCAGAACTATTTATTTTGCAGTTGGCAAGGTGCTACTGCATTGGAAATGTTACATTTTGCAGCAGTATAACATAATAGGTGTGGATCAAAGAAGTGAATTACCACTCACTGCCGTGTTCACTGGCACAGATTAGGCAAATAACACTAAACAAATGCATTCAAAACCACACTAATGGCACAGCACTCAGAATTAAGCAAATAACCACACAATAAGTCCTCACACTACATGGATATGACCCTTGTACAGACGGGCACAAAAAAGATTTAAAGACTTAAAGACAATTTATCTTAAAGTCTGCAAAACAAACAAACAATAGACTGAACTGGTGATGAGCAATATTATATATGATATTTTACAAATATAACAGATGGTTTTTACATGATTTCAGGAAAGGTTTGTTTTAATTGTAAAGATAGGACATGGAATAAACATTAAGCAGTGTTATACTCACACCACATATATAAAAAACAAAATGTACAAAAAGCTATCTAATGGTCATTTTAGAGATCTAACTACATTTCACACCCGAGTTAATGTTTAAGGACTGACAGGTAGATCACATCACATATTGTGTCCTTATATGAACACTTAAAATTCCTTATATGAACACTCTAAAATGATCTCCAAAACATCTGAAATGTACTACATATACATATATATATATATATATATATATATATATATATATATATACTCATTTGAGTGTAACAATTCTATACCACTTAAACATAAACATTCATTTCAGCCAAGAACCATTTAGGGACCTTTTTCAGTCAGTACTCTGAGCATACTCTGGCATTTAGTGAAAGTTCACAGAGTGCACAATCACAAGTGTTTCATTTTATCACTTACTCTAATTTGCATTCAGCTCAGTCTAATAATGCTTTATTGGTGCGACTGCCAGAATACAATTTTGTGAAGGCAAAGTAGTACATTATATACAAATGGTATCTCTTGCTCTCTCTCTGGAAATGAATATGATCGGTTATATCAGCTTCAACAAAGCTGCATGTGTTTTCTGATACCAAGCATTGTGGCTTCTTCATCTTAGCATTGTTTAATTCTATTATAACAGTATTCAAAACATAGCATTCATTTTTCAATTAATAATACAAGTGAGCAGTTGCATATAGCAATTGTAAAAGCAAGTCTCTGGTGCATATGGGTGTAAAATGAATGTCTTACACTTTATTGTCATTCAAATTAACACCGTACAGTGTGCATTAGAACGAAATGTCGTTGCCTTGGCTCAGAGTAGATCAGTAATACAAGTAATACAATGTAGTGCAAAGTGTAGTGCATATGTAAACATATTTATATCAGCAGATAAATCAATTTTAAATAAATATATGTACAAGAGTGTATTGCACTTGAGGTCCCATGTGTGAGGTAATCAAAAAAAAAAAAGAATTGGAGCAGCATGTTAGTTAGAGTTCAGCAGTCTTATGGCATGTGGAAATAAGCTATTTTTGAACCTGGCTGTTCTGCTTCAAAGGCTTTGGAACCTCCTTTTAGAGGCTAGCAGCGAGAACAGTCCATGGTGGGGGTGGGAGGGGTCTCTGTTTATGTTCTGAGCTCTGGTCAGACAGCGACTTTTCGCAATGTCCTGTATTAGAGGAAGTGAAGTCCCAATATCAGTATCAAGAGTGACAAATGCAAATACCAAAAAATCTGTTATGAGTTCTTTTCCCACTTAAAAACACTGCATCCAACAATTGTTCTAGAAAGTTCTAGAAAAGGTTGTGGCTTCCCAGCTGCTTGATTTTTTGAACACTAATGATTTATTTGAAAAATTTCAATCTGGTTTTCGTTTGCATCATAGCACCGAGACTGCTCTTCTCTGTGTCCTAAATGACCTTCTCCTTTCCGCGGATACAGGTTGCATCTCCATTCTTTTGCTTCTTGATCTCACTGCTGCTTTCGACACAGTAAATCACAATGTTCTTTTAACTAGGCTCACTGAGATTGGTCTCTCTGGAACCGTACTATCCTGGTTCCACTTGTATCTGACTAACAGGCTTCAGTTTATTTCAATTGGGAACCATATGTCTGACACAGTGCCCATTGAATATGGTGTCCCTCAGGGTTCCGTCCTTGGTCCCCTCCTTTTTATAATCTATATTCTCCCCCTCGGTTATATTTTTCGTAGTCACAATTTACATTTTCATTGCTATGGTGATGATACTCAGATCTATCTCAGCTTCAAACCAGCAGCACTGTTTCCCCCACCCCAGTTAAATAGATGTCATATTGACCTGAACTCCTGGCTTAGGGCAAATTTTCTGGCTCCAAGTCCACTGTTAACGCTCTCTAAAATCTTGCTCTCACTGTAAATGATATTACAATCACTCCATCTGTCACTGTCCGAAACCTAGGTGTTCTTTTTGACCCTTCTTTGTCTTTTGAACCGCACATCAAGTCTCTGTCTAGGTCGGCATTTTTCCACCTTCGCAATATTTCACGTATCCGTCCTTTACTGTCCCTGGCTGCAGCTGAGTCTCTGGTCCATGCTTTTGTTACTTCTCGCCTGGACTATTGTAACTCATTGCTCTATGGGCTCCCCGATAAGTCACTTAGGTTGTTACAAATAGTGCAAAATTCTGCAGCACGGATTCTCACATACACTAAAAAATCTGAGCACATTACTCCTGTTCTTCAGAGACTTCATTGGCTGCCCATTACTTTACGTATTCACTATAAAATTCTACTCCTCACATTCAAGGCACTTCATGGCCTGGCTCCTGCATACTTACTCGACCTTCTAATACCCTACAAGCCCACTCGTAATCTCAGGTCTTCGGAAGCAGGCCTTCTAGTGGTCCCTAGTTTCAGGCTCAGCTCTATGGGTGGTCGTTCCTTCAGTGTTGCGGCCCTCTTGCTCTGGAACTCTCTTCCTCTCTCTCTTCGCTCTACCTCTTCTCTTTCTCATTTCAAATCTTTATTGAAATCTCATCTTTTTCTCTTTCATTTTTCTCCTGCATCTTCCTCGGGCCTTGTGTAATGTGATATGCATTTTGTAAAGCGACCTTGGGTTTTGTGTAAAGGCGCTATATAAGTTCAACTTATTATTATTATTATTACAGAAAGCTGCTGTGTGTTACTATAGATATTTGTAATACACTGTAAAAATATACAGCTTAAAATATCACTCATCCAAAATATCACTCATTGCATGTGTAGTTGAACATTGATTTAACACATTTTTATGAAGGGTGCCAATAATTCTGGACTGATCAGTTAAAATATTACAGTGTGAAATGTGTTTGTAGACATAAAAAATAAAAAGCCATCCATATGTGGCTAATGTGCAGCTATATTTGAAGCTCTTTACACTGAAAGTCAAACACTTTCACTTACAAATATGTACTAATTGACTGTGAAAAATAACCACAGTCAAAACCAGAACAGGATATCACATGACATCAGGCTAACGTTTGGCACTGTTCACACACTAATGCGCTCTTAAACTGAGAGATAGAAGATAGTGGACTGAAGAAGAGTGAAGAAATGGGCAAAATTGTCTTTTCACTGCTGCTTCTCTCAGGCATGTGCATTTGTTTATCTGTGTTTGTGGATGTACTTTGATAGATTTTTTGCTAGCTTTTAAGCTTTTTCTACATCTGTATTATTCTAGGTTTCTTTGGCATCTCTTCTCTCTCTCGAGAATACTTCTACGTGAGTCAATCTAAGACATGGCAAGATGCACAGAAGTACTGCAGAGAAACATACACTGACCTGGCTACCATAGAAAACAATAGTGACAACGAAAGAGCAAAAAAAAATGTGGATTTTTTTTATTTTGGTAATGTGTGGATCGGCCTGTACAAGGGGGGAGATCTCCACTGGGGCTGGGCTTTGGGGGAGAACACTCTTTCCCAGTACAATATGTGGGCTCAGGATGAACCAAAAAATGAGTTTCTGGATGGACATTGTGGGCTAATATATCAGAATGGATACTGGTATACTAAAAACTGTTCATACACCAACAGATTTGTCTGCTATGATGGTGAGTTAAACGGATGACTTTAAATACATGTTATCTGCATTTGTGTACACAGTTAAAAATCTGTTCAAAAGTACAGTGGCAGACAAAACCTGTTAATTAAAGGTAAAAGTATGCCTTTTAAGGCATTACTGCCTTTTAAGGTAATTTGACAGTTTCACTAGTTCTGAAATACAGTATAATAACAGTAATAATAATATAATAATTACAGTAACAGCTATTAAAATTAACACCAGTGTTTGTGAAATAAAGTAAATCATTCATAAATTTATATTTTATTTCTGTAAATTGACAAAAACTCATTGGTTTAACTTGAAACAATTACTTCACATGGTAACAAGTGAACTAACTAGCTTTATTCAAGCTAAATAAGTACTGTGAATAAACAATTTCAGTAATCAGTAATTTTTTGAGCTGAACAGTGAAAATATTTTGTTTAACAGTTTAGCTTTGCATGCATTGCATGCTAGGTCCTAGCAAGTCACACCATGAGTTTTATAAAAGATTCAAGTAAAAGCTGTTGTTGGATTCCTGCGAAGTGCAAACATACAGAATTTCAAAATTTGTTGATTATCTGAAAAGAAGTGAAAAGAGGTTAATGCATCCTCTACTTAGGACACACTTCACAGTCACTATTATTTCCATAATTTAACATACTGGAAAAAAAAATAAACAAAATGTGACTTTCAAAAGTTATGACACATTTGTTAAACTTATAAGTAGAAATTGTGACTAGCAAACACAGCTTGAATAGTTGTACACACAGAATTTTTCATTAAAACATACAAAATGCTTAACTGCAGTAAATGTATAGTGACTTCTTAATGTTACACATTTATTTTCAGACTTTTAGACACATTGGGATACAAGTGATAATTTTGTATATGTTTGGCTTATCTACTAATTATTTATATATTTACTATATATACACATATATATAAACAGATCATAAAACAAGCCTTGTAAATATTATGAACACTTAATCCTTAATAATGGTTGCAATAAATAGTTTTGGATGCAGTTTGAAGTAAATAAGTATATATATATATATATATATATATATATATATATATATATACATATATATGCAACCCCAATTCCAGTGAATTTGGGACATTGTGTAAAACATAAATAAAAAAAGAATACGATGATTTGCTAATCCTTTTCAACCTATATTCAATTGAATACACTACAAAGACAAGATATTTATTTATGTTCAAACGGATAAACTTTATTGTTTTTTGCAAATATTCATTAATTTGGAATTTGATGCCTGCAACACATCGTATTCTGTTTTTATTTATGTTTTACACAATGTCCCAACTTCACTGGAACTATTTATATATACAACTCATTTGAGTGTAAAAATTTTATACCACTTAAACATAAACATACATTTCAGCCAAGAACCATTTAGGGACCTTTTTCAGTCAGTACTCTGAGCATACTCTGCCATTTAGTGAAAGTTCACAGAGTTCACAATCACAAGTGTTTCATTTTATCACTTACTCTAATTTGCATTCAGCTCAGTCTAATAATGCTTTATTGGTGCGACTGCCAGAATACAATTTTGTGAAGGCAAAGTAGTACATTATATACAAATGGTATCTCTTGCCATTAAAATGAATGTCTTACACTTTATTGTCATTCAAATTAACACCATACAGTGTGCATTAGAACGAAATGTCGTTGCCTCGGCTCAGAGTAGATCAGTAATACAAGTAATAAAATGTAGTGTCAAAAGACTCACTTGTCACTTGTCAAAAGACTATTTAATATTGGAATAAATGCAAA
Organism: Pygocentrus nattereri; assembly: GCF_015220715.1. Lineage (NCBI taxonomy): Eukaryota > Metazoa > Chordata > Actinopteri > Characiformes > Serrasalmidae > Pygocentrus > Pygocentrus nattereri. The sequence continues at coordinate 22,915,890 of NC_051229.1, forward strand.
CAAACACTGATTCAGCAAAAACTTACAAGAATATCTTGTTTTAACCTGTGTAGTTGAAATGTTATGAGGTACCTAGAACAACAAAGTTTAGTTCCAGTTTTATTGTTGATATTTTTGGTTTTATTTTTACATGTGCATACATGCTAACGTGTGTGTGTTTGTGTGTGTGTGTGTGTGTGTGTGTGTGTGTGTGTGTGTTTGGTGCAGAATACAATGACATGTTCTACTACAGGAAATATAAAATGTTAACTTGGAAAGAAGCTCAGTTGTACTGCAGAGGCCTTTACACCGACTTGGCCAGCATCCGCAACTCAGATGAGTTGAGTCAGGTTTCCGCTTTCTTGAGTTCTGCAGAATACCTGTGGCTCGGGCTGTTTGCAGATACCTGGATGTGGTCTGACCAGAGCTCTTCTTCTTTTCGCAACTGGGGATCAGGAAAATCAGTGAACTTGCTGAACTACTCAAACTGTGTTGTCATGGATATGAATGATTATGGGTCATGGAAAAATTTGATCTGTGACATGAAGCTACCATTCTTGTGCTACAAAGGTCTAGTTTGATCTACTTCTTCAAGCCAGCTTAACTGATTGCCTGTACAGAGTGATCTGTGTACTCATAAAAAGTTATTGTTTTCATTACTGGTCTCTTACAGTTGCTTCACTTAAGAAGAGACAGATAGTGGAAGTTAAGGTGAGCTCAGATGGTAATAAGGATCTGAATGACCCTTTGATGAAGGCAGACATCTTAAAGCAGGTAAGTGAGCATGGATATATTTGATTGCATCTAGTTTTGGCTGTGTCATTTTACCCTGTGCTCTACTTTTCCCCATTCTGCAAGTTGAAGGAACTTCATGATAATGCTGCTTTTGTTTAGTGTATTTTCAATGAGTTGATTGAGCAATGTTTGATTGCATGTTTTAGATTGATGAGAAACTGAGAAGAATGGGCAATTATACCAACCTGAGCTGGAGAGAGAATAACGGAAAAGTCTTCAGTCCAGAAGTGAAGAAGAAGAATGTGACTGATGGGCTGTAGCTTCTCTGCCAACTTCCTTAATGGAAATCATTTCTTAAAGTTTCATTTTCAAAACATTCAAGGAAACCTCATAAAAGCAGCACAGTCGAATAAGCACTTTACAATTTTACAGCTTACACATTTGTAGTGCATATTTCACTTTAATATAAATATGAAACCCAGTTCCAAAAAAGTAGGGACAGTATGTGAAATGGAAATAAAAACAGAAAGCCATGGCTTGTAAATCCACTTAGACAAAAATAAATATACACTCACCAGCCACTTTATTAGGCACACCTTGCTAGTAAATGGTTGGACCCCCTTTTGCTTTCAGAACTGCCTTAATTCTTTGCGGCAGACTTTCAACAAGGTGTTGGAAACATTCCTCAGATATTTTGATTGGTTATTTGAGTTCCTGTTACCTTTCTATCATCTCGAACCAGTCTGCCCATTCTCCTCTGACCTCTCACATCAACAAGGCATTTTCATCCACACAACTGCCGCTCACTAGATATTTTCTTTTTTTTGGACCGTTCTCTGTAAAACCTAGAGATGGTTGTGCGTGAAAATCCCAGTAGATCGGCAGTTTCTGAAATACTCAGACCAGCCCGTCTGGAACCAACAACCGTGCCACGTTCAAAGCCACTTAAATCACCTTTCTTCCCCATTCTGGTGCTCGGATTGCACTTCAGCAAATTGTTTTGACCACCTCTACATGCCTAAATGCATTGAGTTGTGGCCATGTGATTGGCTGATTAGCTATTCATGTTAACAGGCAACTGAACAAAACTGAATAAAGTGGCCGGTGAGTGTATATGTTTATCTTTTCAACTTCATAGTTTTTGTAAATATATGCTCATTCTGAAATTAATACATGCAACACATTTTTAAAAAAAGAGCAGGAACATTGTTCAGACAAAATCTTTAAAGAAGTGATGTAATCGTGCTTCTATATAAAAGGAGTATCCAGGAGAGGCCTACTACTTTATGGGCAAGGATGGGGTCAAGCCTCTCCCATTTGCCAAAAATGCATCAGCACATAGTGCAACTATTTAATAACAGAACATTCCTCAATAATTGTCTGCAAGGACTTTAGATATTTCTCCCTCTCCTGTTGGAAACATTATCAAAAGATTCAGGGAATCCAGAAAGATCTTGTTAAAAGCAAGGCCATCTAATTACCTTTAATTTACCTACTAGCTTTGATTATGCATTAAAAACTGGCATATCTCTGTGATGGATGTCTCCACATGGGCTCAGGAATACTTTGACAAATCATTGTGAATAAGCACCATGTGTCACTCTGTCCACAAAGAAATTTAAGACTACTGTAACGTGGAGCGAGGAGGCGGACAATCCAGGGTCATCGTCTATACAGTCCAGGGTCATAGATCCAACACAGATTGATCGGGGGACAGACATGACAAACCAGAATCAAACAGAACAAACAACTGTACATAGACCAGTACAAACAACAGTACAAAGATCAATACAAAGACCAGCGAATACAAGGGGCAAACACAGGGCTTAAATACACAGGGTAAACAAGGGACAGGCAGGCAACAGGTGGAGACAATCAGGGGCGGAGTCACAAAACAAGGGGCTGGACTAATGCACAATATGACAACAAAGACCCCAAACAGTTGCATAGCAGATGACTTGGAAGAACATCAAAAAATTTAACTTTTAAAAAGTCAATTGGAGTCTTCAGTCCCCAAATGTTTATTAAGTGCTGGTACAACGATAAGTAATGTAGCACAGTTGTAAACTTGCTCCTGTCTCAACTGTTTTTGGATGTAGTTGTAGGCATTTGTACTGTTTTAAGTGAATACAGGTCAAACAAAATGTAGTAATCACTGCTTTTTGCTTTTATTAGCATTCCATTTTCTAAAATCTAGTTTTGTATATAAAGCATGTATTTTGCAATTTATATTTTATTTAAATCAGGGTTAGATAAAAAATTGCATGCATAAAATATAGACCATGTTTGATGGTTGTAAAATATCCTTGAAATGTTTCACAGCTTTGTTGTTTTCTGTGTAGTCCAGGACTAGGCTTATTCCTGACCCCAGGTCTTTAGCTTCAGAGTCTAGCACTATTACTCACAAATCATTATTTTTTAAACATAATTTACGTTAGTCTTTTAAATGCCTTTATACAGCAAGCATAATTTAATCAAACAATGTATTAAGATGTCAGTAAATTCAATTAAATTCAATATTATGATGCACCAAAAACTAGTGCTAAGAGCACCCCCTTTTGGAGAATCATCAGCCTGTTATAAGTAAGTAAGTACTTTATTGATCCCAGAGACAAATTGCAGTTACTACAATTGCAACCATTTACGTAAAAGAATACACCTTTTAATATTTTTACACAAAAAGAGAAATTTGCAATATGTACACAAGATTTAAGCTGTTACGAATACAGTGGCGGTGACTGTGACAATAAATATGAAACATCTTTTATAAAGCAGTTTAAATTACTGTACCTCTGAATTATTGCACACATAATTACTATTATTACACATATAAACAGTACAGTTTGGTATTGAGTGTTGCACAGATGAACCACCCATTGTGAATCACACACTGAGGGAGAAGTTATAGAGTTTGATGTTCACAGGTAAAAATGACTTCCTGTGGTGCTCTGTGGTGCATTTTGGTAGAATGAGTCTTGCACTAAATGTGCTCCTATATCTCATCACTGTGTCGTGGAGTGGGTGGGAACCATTGTCCAAAATGGCCTGCAGCTTAGACAGTGTCCTCTCCGACACTGCCATCAGCGAGTCTAGCTCCACACCCACAACATTACCGGCCTGGCTGGTCAGTTTGTTAGGTCTGTTGGTGTTTTCCACCCTCAGCCTGTTTATCTAGCATACAACAGCACAGAGGATAGCGCTCGCCACCACAGACTCATAGAAGATCCTAAGCATAGTCCGGCAGATAATAGCAGATAATTCAGCTACATCTTCAGAAGACATGTCCTTTATTAAACTTCTAAACGTATCTACAATCTGATGATTACAAGTGTGTTAAAAGAGTAACCACACTTCCAACATGCTGGTAATCATCAGATTTGGAACATCTTTTTGCTGTTTGTGTGATTTATTGACCACAATAGTGTTTTTCTTTGTTTATGTGCAGTGTTTGTTTAAATTGGGTTTTGGAACAGATAATGGGCCATTTGTCAGATGGCTGAAGAGCTTAACACCTTTTACTGCAGGTTTGAAAAGCCCAGCTCCACACACCCATTCAGCAGAGATTCACACCTTCCTATCAATTAGCCATCTAATTAGCCTACCCGGAAATTCTGTGAGAAAGACACGCATTGACTTTTCAGGAGACAAAAAGTGAGGAAAACGCCAGGACCAGATGGTGTATCATTCTCCTGTCTGAGGACATACACCAACCAGCTCATGCCAGTCTTTACAGAATTCTTGCATACTGGCCAAACAGGTTGGTGGATGACGCAGGGAACATGGGACTCCATCTTATTCTCCAACAGCTTGAACACCCAGGAACATATGCAAAAATTCTGTTCTTGGACTTTTTTACATCTCCGCAACATTGCCAAGATAAGAAATGCCTTATCCCTGCATGATGCAGAAACATTAGTACATGCCTTTATTACTTCAAGGCTGGACTATTGTAACATACTACTGTAAGGATGCACTAACAGGAATTTAAGCAAACTAGTTCAAAAAATGCAGCCAGGGTGCTCACTAAAACTAGAAAATTTGATCGTATCAGTCCAGTGCTATCATTACTTCATTGGCTGCCTGTTAAATTCGTATTGATTACAAAGTTCATTTATTGACGTATAAAGCCCTACACAGGCTCGCTGCTGAGTACCTGCAAGACCTTATTTCCTATTAGAAGCCATCATGATTACTCCGATCACAGAATGCTGCCATATTAATAGTTCCTAGAATTCATAAGGCTGCAGCAGGGGGAAGAGGCTTTTTCTTATAAAGCCCCCAAACTCTGAAATAATCTTCCAGAACATTTTTGGGACTCACAGTCGCAATCTTCAAATCTAGGCTGAAAAGTCACTTGTCCAGTTTAGCTTTTGGTAGTTAATTGTTCCGCCCCTTAGCTAAAGGTGGCAGATCTAGGGGTCCATGGAATTACAGTAAATTGAGACGCTGGTGCTGTCATCCCGCTGCTCGCATGCGGTCACTCAGGTTTGTGGACGGTGGAGCGGAGGGATGCCAAACTGTTTCAGAGTGCTCCCATGTCTGTGTGTCCTTCTGGTTCTCTCCTTTTAGTTAACCTTTTAGTTAAGCACAACAAACTACTCCAACTCAGCGTGCCAACACCCACCTGCTAGTGGATCACTAACTTCCTCACTGGCAGAGAGCAGCAGGTGAGACTGGAAAAGTTCAACCTCAAACACCCAGATCATCAGTACAGACACTGCACAGGGTTGTGTACTCTCACTATTGCTCTTCTCACTGTACACAAACAGCTGTACCTCCACAGACTCATCAGACAAATTGAAAATAGATAACTGAAATATGCAGATGACACTAAAGTCATTGGACTCATCTCAGATGGTGACAAGTCTGCTTACAGATGGATGAGTGATCAGGTGGTCCTTTTGAAGCAACCACAACAACCTAGTGCCGAATACAACAAAAACAGTGGAGATGACAGTCGACTTCAGGAGGACACAATAATCACCAGGGACCTGAAGTGAGATAGCAACATCAGCTCCATCATCAAGACAGCCCAGCAGAGGATGTAGTATTTGCATCAGCTGAGGAAGTTCAACCTGCCCCAGGAGCTGATGGTGCGGTTCAGCACAGTCTGTCATCACCACGTCCATCACAGTGTGAGGTAGCGCAGCCACCAAGCATGACCTCCACAGACTGCAGCACATTGTCAGGTCTGCAGAGAGGACAATTGTGGTTAAGTTGCCCACATGGAACTAAATGCCTCCAGAACCAGGAAGCATGCAGTGAAGATCTCTGCTGACTCGTCATACCCCAGACACCACCATCCCTCCCTCAGGCCAGCGCTTCAGCCAAAAGAGGATCAGGACATCCAGGCTACAAAGGAGCTTCTTCCCATAAGCCATCACTCTCTTGAACAATTAAAATATTACACATAAACAATATTTCAGCTTCTAAACCGTACTTCTAAAATACTGGTATACAGTATCACACTCAACATTCCATTCTCTGAAACTACCGTCACAGACCAGGGTTTCTTCTAGTATCTTACTACCTGCATTATTACCCCACTCTGACTGTTACCTCATTATTCCCTTTCTTTGTCACTATACACCCTTTAATTGCAGCTGCACTCAGCACTTTAACTTTAGAACAATACTTTGCACAATGTAAAGGTTACAGGTATGACTGCATGTATGTGTGAAATGCATGTTTTATTTTATTTTTTTGCGATTTACTTTATTATATTGTATTTTATATAGTTTTTTTTATTATTATATAAGTGTTTGTCATATGCTGTGCAGTGTGAGCTCCTGTAACCAAAACCAAATTCCATGTATGTGTAAGCATACCTTGCCAATAAAGCTTGATTCTGATTCTGGTTTATTTGTGTGAAAACATACAAAAGAAAAAGTGTGTAAATGAAAACAAAGGTAGTTAAAATATTAACCTGACTCAATGGCAGTGCAGGTAAGTACTGTATATTTAGTCCTAGGCTGCAAGGCCATAGAACTACACTTTTGACTGGCTCTGCTCCCATTTTCCTCAGCTGCCTCTCAGGTGAGGTAAGTACTGTCAAGCTAGTCTCCTCACTAAACCTCTCTTATACCTCTTATAGGCTTAGCCCTGCCCCTGCATCACCTGAGCCAAACCATTCCACTCTTCAGGGGTGTTGCTATCCTCTAAGAATGGGTCAAAACCAAGATAAATACAACTATAATCAATGTCATAAGGCCTTAATATATTGTATTGCTGGTAAAAGATGTTTCAATACCATGTGCACATTTGTTGACATGTTTCATAATAAGCAAGAGCTTATTTGTATTAGAGGATGACAAGTGCAGCAGAGCATGTAAGCTAAGCATTTACAATTTCTGTGACTTTTACATTTTCTTTTATATTTAAAATTCTTGTTTGTTTTTTTTTTTTATTTGGACCTTTTTTAATTCTTTTTAAGTCCTAAAAAGATATTTCATTTTAGAAAACAACAAAAAAAATAGATTAGAACTAATATATCTTAATGCTGTTTAGATGAACAAAACACATCAATAAAAAAAAAACATCCATTTTTTAGTTGTTTTTGCAGCAGTTTTAGTGTTTTATGGCTGTAGTTAAGGCATAAAATTAAATGCTGTGCAGAGCTACATGTTTCTGCAGAGAAGAGTGAGAAAAGTTTTGAGAAGGTTGGCACTGAAAAATGCTTCTTAACAATTGTAAAAACTTTAAAATATTTTATTTATGTATAAGGACAGATTGGAAAAAAAAACATTTCACAGAACACATTATTGAAATCTCATTACTTTATTGTTTAATCAAGAAAACACCAGGCAATGTTATTATAAAGTCTTCCAGGTCATTTTGTAGTACAGCATAAATCCAGCTATTAACAGTACATCAGAAACAATACAGAGAATACAGAATTTAATAATATATGAATTGAATGAATGGTACCATTATTGTACATACTGTACAACAGTGTTTGATTTCTTAGCAGAAAAGGAGATCTGGAACAAAAATTGAAGAAGAGCAAGGGGAAGAAACGTTGAGATGAACTAAGACCCAAAAGGGAAACCCATCCTCCTTTGATCAGCACCAGATATCAAAACATTAGCGCAACAAAACTACAGAAGTTATAGAATACTGTGATTAATAACAGTGATTAAAGAGATGAACAATAGCCTAAAATACAATAATGAATAATGAGGAATAAAGAAACAAAGAGAGTTTAGTCACAGAAGATACATTTTCAGATGACCAACAAAAAGTAGAAATTGCCTAAACAACATGATTGTCATAAGGATGTGTAAAGGACTACAAGTATGAACAGGTATAGAGGTCAGTATAGTGTGAGGTAGGTGTAATGTGTATGAATTAGTCTTTTTAGTTTATTTTAATAAAAGGTAAACCCAAGCCATGTACCCAAGTAGGCGATGGCAAGGAGAGCAAGAGGAAGAAACTTTGAGAGGAACTAAGACTCCTCTAATCAACAACCCAAGCCTAAACAATAAGTAGACTATGATGGACTACTCAGCTTGTTGGGAACTTGGAACGTTCCAAGTTGATCTGCCAAAACAGTACAATTCTCTTGAAGGTCAGAAAAGTATTTTTTTAGATCTAGAATTTGTCTGTTAACTGAGAAGATGTCGTCAAGAAATTGCTCGGGTGAATCATCCCGATAAAAATTTATGTTGCACTTTGTTGTACAACATTTATTCAACACACAACACAAATGAATCCAGTTTATCACTACTCCTTTTGAAGTCTCGAGAAGCTCAGATGTCTTATGTGTCTTATATTTCTCAATCAGCTGAAACAGGTGTTGGTTGTAAGTGCCTATCATATTGCATGCGTTGTTCTTGGCGTTATCAAAATCAGAACCTCCTTCTTTTTTCTTCAGCCGTGCAATATGGATGAGCATCTGTGCATGGAATGCAGCTCCGTTGGTCCAGTGCTTGAGAGCACGATCGCTCATGTGTCCATCCTGAAGCATGGAGTTCTTCAGCCGTGTGAGCTGAATGGCGATTTGCTCTTCCAGACTCTTGGTCTCCTCCAGTAGACGGTTTTCTTGCCTCACATACATCCTGTAGCGATTTAGGGAATGGTCCATCAGATCACGCACCTCTGAGGTCTTCTCTTCAGCAAAGACACGCCGAAGCAGATCCTCAGGGTTAGTCTCCTTACTTTCGGACATTTTTGAAAAACAAAAATGTAGAATCATGGAGATGGCAAGTGCACCTATGCCTACTGCATTAGGTACAGCAGACAAACCTGCCAGCGCAGAACCGACCTTCTCCACGTAGTCAGGGAGTTTACTGCCCATTTCTGTCAGCAGTTTATTTGAGTAGTCCTGTAGATTAGCAGCAGAGTCCATTCCAGAATACCTCAGCAGGGATTCATCAATGCCCACATCAATTTGAAATTCTGTATGTTTAAACAGTTGCTGGTTAAAGTCAGATATTGGAAAACATGAGACCCTCTGGAGCACCTCATTTGAATAGACAGCTTGTGAAGCACCCATACTGTCTATTTCAAATTGTAAAGCAACAAGAAGAAAAATTTGTCATTGAAATAGAGAAATAGTGAAGAAAACAGAAGTTCAGTTGGTATTTAAGTAAGACCGTTCCTGAAAACTCCTTACTTTTCATTGGTGCTTTTCTTGTAACCATGTGGCCTTATTTTAGTTACCCAAAGTCCATTTTGTCTGTTTTTGTGGACTTTGATTATTTACTCAGCAGTCTAACTGGACTATAATGTTTACTCTCTGTCTGTTTGGTCCCTTCTGCACCCTTTATCACTGTCTCAATAAACACATATTTTACTGGTGTTATGGTCCATTCCAGATCCTTAAAATTTAGCAAATTGCAGAACACATCTTCCAATTTCTCTTCCTTGTCCACTTCAGGTGAAATGGAATGCTATGGTCGGAATTATTTTGAACGACCTCTGTAAATCCCACACCTTACACTATATACCTTCACTCACTGGAGGAAATTAAAGGTTTTTATTTTGATGTGAAAATGTTTATATGAATATGTATACATTTATTATTTAGATAAAATTGACCACATATGAACAGCTGGGTCAGGACACAGAAGTCTGTTAATTAATATAATTTAAGAAAGTATATATAAAATCATGAAATGTGAGCCTACACAGCTTTTGAGAAACAAACCTTTCAAAACCAACAAACCACATACTACATTATTGTGAGTATTGATGAATTCCTGCTGAAGAATTCTCTGTAACACTACAATAATGTTTCATTGGTAATAAGTAACTAATCAAGAACTAAGCAGGGACGAATAAGCAGTGCTGCATTAACACTTAAGTAACTACTATTAACTACCATGAATTACTAATTAATTAATCAGTGTGTAACAGTGAATGAATGCTAAGGATAGTCTTCTCTTAACTAAACAATAACCACTGAGTCTCATAGAGAATTACTTAGTAACTATGATTTCTTAGAATAACGTACAAAGTCTTACAAGTTTGCTGGTGATCTACTAACTGATATTGTATTCCACTGTATTCCAATACTTAACAGTTTAGAAATATACTACAGTGTGTAGTCTCTACAATATAAAGGATTATATTCTCCATTATTATTTACAGAAACAGCTATTCTCAAAGAAGGTGGTATGGGGGGGCATCACACTATACTGACTGGTGATCCACATGTGCTTGTTTTGATCAGAAACCTTGAAAGGCTAATGCACATCTTCATCTCTGGCACATAATAATCAACTTGCACATAAGCCTACAAATGAGAGATTCGATAGTTGTCCTCACGTGCCATATATATTGCCTTCAGCTGCTCTCCAGAATACGAAGATGGAGGATGAAGAGAAATGGCAACAGGTAAAACCTTACAAGTAAACTCTCGTTTATCTAAATTACAAAAATATTTTAATGGTCTTTAATAAAAGTTAATAATACAAGCCAAAAACAAATAAGGTGCTATTGTGAAAAGAAGTAATACATTTAACAAATATGCAAATGTTAACAATGGCTTTCTAAAAGTCTTCTTTTCCAATAGTGAGCTGTATGGTACAGGCTTGTGTTCATTTTACATCACATAATTAAACCATGAAAGCGTTCTCTTGTTTTAGCTTGCATGGTCACATGATTTCTTATGTGAATCTAGTGTCACACATACATGCATTTGGAATCAAACAAATGATCCAGCAAAAAGGAGTGAGAGTGCATGCTATGATCATGTATCAACACCAGGGGGTAGAAAACTCTCAGACTCTACAATATTCTGCATGCACACCACTCTCAGTACTTGGCCTACATGTTCTTGTTCAAGACAAAGTAGAATAAGCACATCTCAAAGGAGAAGTACTAATCAGTCTGTATGATCGTATTGATTAGGCTGAACAATACAATTCTAAATTAGCACCTGATAAAACCTGATGTATAACTTATTGCATGATTCCCAATCTGATGAACTAATCATAGTCATTCAAAGGCCTAATTTAGTGCAACTGTTATGGGCATGAAATCAGGCACCATGTCCCATCAGCGGTAACATATTTATCGGGGGGGGGGGGGGGGGGGGGTAAATCTGAAAGTATATGAAAATGCAGGTTTTAATCAGCGATAGCTGCACGGTTCTCAAATATGACTGCTGTCTGCTACTGACTGTTCTTTATGTGCCTTTGTCAGGCAGATTCAAAACAGCATAACATAATACCAACAAATGTTCACAACTTACAGTACTTGTATTCCACAGGGTTCTAATACACACTCAAATTGTATTCCACAGTGTTCTAATACACACTCAAATATGTCTGGGATTTATTTTAACAACTATGTAAAATGTTTTCTTTCACTTTTCATAAGAACATATTTCTTAATCAAAACATAAATCCATTTCTAAACTAAACTGGGTACTACTGCTATGAGCTGAGTTAAATGAACCAAAACACATTACACTTACTGTAGGCTATCTCAAAAGGGAACAAACAACATAGCCTGGCAGAATGCTGACTAAATCATACCAATTCATTTTGAACTGTTCTTTCCAACATTTATATTGCATCAGGTTACTATCGTAACGTAATATCAACATCCCTCCCTGATCAATAACACAATGCTTTTTTTTTTAGCTGCTCTAGTATCTAAAATGGCTGCCCTGTTTTCTCGCTTAACATTGGTCCAACACAACATGCACTTATCCAACCCTTACTTTTTTTTTAACAGCATTGGTGAAAGACAACACACACTCTTTCTATACCTTCTGACCATATACTCTGTCATTAACAGTATAAAACAAAAGCGAAGGCGTCTACATCTGCCTTTCATGAGCTACGTTGACCGAGATGGCTAGTGACAATAGCTAAAGGAGTGCCATTTTAGGGACCAGAGGTACAACGTGCTTAGCGTGATCAACCCACAAATTTTACACATCACTTGCCAAAACTGAGATTTAATAGGCGTGTTTAAATGTTTTAGGTCTGCTGTTTTTAGTTTTAGAGTTAGCTCACCTGAAAGTATATGAAAACACAGGTTTTAATCAGCAAAACCAGCCATTAGGGGTGTACTTTGTGTACTTCTGGTGCCGGTCCCAAGCCCGGATACATGGTGAGGGTTGCGTCAGGAAGGGCAAAACTTGTGCCAAAACTATCATGCGGATCACAAATATAATTGCCATGCCGGATTGGTCGAGGCCTAGGTTAACAACGACCACCTCCGGTGCTGTTGACCAGCAGGGTGCCGGGGGAAATTGGACTACTGTACGTCGAAGACCATCAAAGAGGTAGAGGAGGAAGGCAGGTTAGAAGGCAGTGAGAGAGAAGGAAAGGCAGGAGTGTGGAGGTTAGAGTAGGGACTATGAACATAGGGACAATGACTGGTAAAGGCAGAGAGCTTGCAGACATGATGGAGAGAAGGAAGGTAGATATTCTGTGTGTCCAGAAGACCAGATGGAAAGGAAGCAAGGCCAGGAACATTGGAGGTGGATTCAAACTGTTCTATCATGGTGTAGAGAGGAAGAGAAATGGAGTAGGGATAATCCTAAAGGAACAGCTTGTGAAAAGTGTTCTGGATGTAAAGAGAGTGTCAGACAGGATCATGAGCCTGAAGTTGGAGGTTGATGGTGTGATTTTGAATGTGGTCAGTTCATATGCACCACAGGTTGGTTGTCAGTTAGAGGAGAACAAGGAATTTTGGAATAAGATGGATGAAGTGGTAGATGGTGTCCCTAGAGAGGAGAGATTGGTGATTGGTGCAGACTTCAATGGACATGTTGGTGAAGGGAACAGAGGGGATGAAGAGGTGCTGGGTATGTATGGTGTGAAAGACAGAAATGTGGAAGGTCAGATGGTTGTAGATTTTGCAAAGAGAATGGAAATGGCTGTGGTGAACACGTATTTTCAGAAGAGGGAAGAACACAGGGTGACATGCAAGAGTGGAGGGAGGTGCACACAGGTGGATTATATCCTTAGCAGGAGATGCCACCTAAAGGAGATTGGAGATTGTAAAGTGGTGCCAGGGGAAAGTGTAACAAGGCAGCATAGGGTGGTTGTCTGTAGAATGAGATTAGAAACAAAGAAGAGGAAGAGAATGAAGACAGAGCCAAAGATTAGATGGTGGAAGCTGAAGGAGGAGGATGGTTGCAGGCAGTTCAGGCAAAAATTGCAACAGGCCCTTGGGGGCAGTGAGGAGCTACCTGAGGACTGGAAACTACAGCTATGGTGGTGAGAGAAACTGGCAAAAATGTTTTGGGTGTTTCGTCTGGTCAGAGGAAAGAAGACAAGCAAAGTTGGTGGTGGAATGAAGAAGTCCAGGAGAGTATTCAGAAGAAGAAGGCAGCTAAGAAAAAGTGGGATAACCAGAGAGAGGAAGGAAGTAGGCAGGAGTTCTGTGAGGCTAATCGCAAAGCGAAAAGAATGGTGGCAAAGGCAAGGGCTCAGGCCTATGATGAGCTGTAGGAGAGGCTGGACAGTAAAGGAGTAAAGGACTTGTATCGTTTGGCTAAACAGAGAGATAGAGCTGGAAATGATGTACAGCTGGTTAGGCTGATAAAGGATAGAGAGGGAAATGTACTAGTGAGTGAACAGAGAGTGTTGAGTAGATGGAAGGAGTACTTTGAAGAATTAATGAATGAGGAAAACGAGAGAGAGGAGGACAAGGGGGGGAGAGATAGCGGATCAGGAAGTGCAGAGAATTATTAAGGTGGAAGTGAGGGCAGCTTTAAAAAGGATGAAGAATGGAAAGGCAGTTTGTCCAGATGACATACCTGTGGAGGTATGGAGATGTTTAGGAGAGAAGGCAGTGGACTTTTTAACCAGGTTGTTTAACAAAATCCTGGAGAGTGAGAGAATGCCTGATGAGTGGAGAAGCAGTGTACTGGTCCCCATTTTTAAGAACAAGGGTGATGTGCAGAACTGCAGTAACTACAGAGGTATAAAGTTGATGAGCCACACCATGAAGGTATGCAAAAGAATTGTTGAAGCAAGGCTAAGACGAGAGGTTCAGATCAGTGAGCAGCAGTTTGGTTTCATGCCCAGAAAGAGTACCACAGATGCAATTTTTGCATTGAGAGTGTTGGTAGAGAAGTACAGAGAATGTCAGAAGGAGCTACATTTTGTCTTTGTGGATCTAGAGAAGACATATGATAGGGTGCCAAGAGAGGAACTGTGGTACTGTATGAGGAAGTCAGGTGTAGCTGAAAAGTATGTTAGGGTGGTGCAGGACATGTATGAGGATAGTGAGACAGTGGTGAGGTGTGCAGTTGGAGTGACAAATGGTTTCAAGGTGAAGGTAGGGTTACATCAGGGATCAGCTTTGAGCCCCTTCTTGTTTGCAGTGGTGATGGAAAGGTTGACAGATGAGTTTAGGCAGGAGTCTCCATGGACCATGATGTGTGCAGATGACATTGTAATCTGTGGTGAGAGTAGAGAGCAGGTGGAAGAGAATCTGGAGAGGTGGAGGTTTGCACTGGAGAGGAGAGGAATGAAGGTCAGTAGAGACAAGACGGAATACATGTGTGTGAATGAGAGGGAGGCAGGTGGAAAGGTGAAGATGCAAGGAGTAGAGGTCGTAAAGGTGGATGACTTCAAATATCTTGGGTCAACCATCCAGAGCAATGGACAGTGTAGAAAAGAGGTGAAGAAGAGGGTGCAGGCAGGATGGAGTGGGTGGAGACGGGTGTCAGGGCTGATGTGTGACAGAAGGATAGCAGCAAGAGTGAAAGGGAAGGTTTACAAGACAGTAGTGCGTGGGTCATTCCATGGAAATGGCACATTTTGAGTCCTCATCTCCTCTTTAGGTGTATTTTATCTACTGGGTCACAAAAATCTGTATTTTAACAGCTTTACACATACATTGAAATATCTCATTTAATACAGTGTATTTTTTTTATTTGATCTTTTTATGAGAACTTTGTTTATTTATTTATTTTTGCTGACACCACCTATTTTGTCATGTCCCTCATGGCCTTCAACGAAAGTATACTTAGAATATACCAAATACAACTATAAAAAAGTCCATATATTTTGATGTCAACCTAAACAACTGTCTGTGTTTAATTGTTTGTGATATTATTTTTCAAAATTAATTGATAATTATTTATTAAAATCACATTATTTAGTTCTGTACCTAAGTAACCCCTCAACCCCGTAACACAAATGAATCTCCCCCACAAAAACAATGGTATGAACCATATGATCCATATACATCAAGAAGTGACATCACTCAAGTCTTTTGGACAACAGGACAGCAAAGACAGGCAAGTGGCTTCCTTCTTTTATTTAATTTTGGTCATTTATCTTGTGATATTGTGGTCGCCAAACTCAGTGACTCAACACCGTCACATGAAAAAAAGATAGAAAACTATTACTTATAAAAAAAGTTTTTTTTATTTCAAAACTATATGCTAATTCTGAATCTCATGCATGCCATGTGCTCTCTCTCTGGTATACAGTATGTAGAGCAGCGGCCATTTTGTGCAAAAATCACAACCCCGTCACACTCAACCCCGTTACATGTTTGACTGTGAGGTATACATATCAATGATACATTTAAGCAAAAAATTTGAAAATGTCAAAGTCCAATTTGAACCATTCTAGTGGAATGACCCGCGTCCTGTTATAATGTATGGTTTGGAGACTGTGGCTCTGTCTAAAAGACAGGGGGCTGAGCTTGAGGTGGCGGAGATGAAGATGCTGAGATTTTCGTTGGGAGTGACAAGGATGGACAAGATTAGAAATGAGCAGATCAGAGGGACATTGAAGGTGGAGCAGTTTGGAGATAAAGCCAGAGAGGCCAGGTTGAGATTGTTTGGACATGTGTTGAGGAGGAATAGTGGATATATTGGTCAAAGAATGTTGGAGATGGAGCTGCCGGGTAGAATGAGAAGAGGTAGACCTCAGAGAAGGTTTATGGATGTAGTGAAGGTGGACATGGAGATGGTTGGTGGAAAAGTAGAGGAGGCAGTGGATAGGGCAAGATGGAGGCAGATGATCCGCTGTGGCGACCCCTGAAGGGAGCAGCCGAAAGAAGAAGAAGAAGAAGAAGTATTGCTTCATCAGATCACGCACCTCTGAGGACTTGTCTTCAGCAAAGACACGCTGAAGCAGATCCTTAGGGTTAGGCTCTTTACTTGGGGACTTTTTGATGTCAAAAAAACAAACATGTAGAATCATGGAGATGGCAAGTGCACCTATGCCTACTGCATTAGGTACAGCAGAGAAACCTGCCAGCGCAGAACCGACCTTTTCCACATACTCAGGGAGTTTAGCCCATTTCTGTCTGCAGTTTATTTGAGTAGTCCTGTAATTTGCCAGCAGAGTCCATTCCAGAATACATCAGCAGGCATTTGTCAATGCCCACATTCATTTTGAAGTCTGAATATTCAAATAGTTGCTGGCTAAAGTCAGATATTGGATAGCATGAGACCTTGGACCTCCTCATGGTTTGGATTTCTATAGACTGTTTGTGAAGCACCCATACTGCTTATTTCAAATTGTAAAGAAACAAGAAGAAAAATTTGTCACTGAAATAGAGAAATAGTGAAGCAAACAGAGGTTCAGTTGGTATTATAGTACGACGATTTCTGAAAACTCCCTGCTTTTCATTCGAGCTTTTCTCATAACCATGTGGCCTTAGATGCCCAAAGTCCATTTTGTCTGTTTTTGTGGACTTTGATTATTTACTCAGCAGTCTAACTGGACTATAATATTTACTCTCTGTCTGTTTGGTCCCTCCTGCACCCTTTATCACTCTCTCAATAAACACATATTTTACTGGTGTCATGGTCCATTCCAGATCCTTAAAATTTAGCAATTTGCAGAACACATCTTCCAATTTCTCTTCCTTGTCCACTTCAGGTGAAATGGAATGCTATGGTGGAAATTTTATTTTGACCTGCCTCAGTAAATCCCACACCTTACACTATATACCTTCACTCACTGGAGGAAATTACAGCTTTTAATTTGTTTTAATGAACCTAACATTTACACAAATATGTATATATTTATGATTTAGATAATATTTACCACATATAAACAGCTGAGTCAGGAGACAGAAGTCTGTTAAATAGTATAATTTATGAAAGTATATATAAAATCATGAAATGTGAGCTAAACTTAACAGTTTAGAAATATACTACAGTGTTTAGTCTCTACAAATTAAAGGATTATATTCTCCATTATTATTTAAAGAAATAGGTATCCTCAGAGAAATTGGTATGGGGGGCATCAACCTATACTGACTGGTGATCCACATGTGCTTGTTTTGATCAGAAACCTTGAAAGGCTAATGCACATCTTCATCTCTGGCAGCTGGAATCAACTTGCACATAAGCCTACAAATGAGAGATTCGATAGTTGTCCTCACGTGCCATATATATTGCCTTCAGCTGCTCTCTGTGCTCGTCTCCAGAATACGAAGATGGAGGATGAAGAGAAATGGCAACAGATAGGGTTAAAAGCAAATGCTGGTTTATCTAAATTACAAGAATATTTTAATATTCAAGCTAAACATTTTTAACTTAAGTTGTGCAACAGGACATTTTGTCTGAAATAAGAAATGAATGTGACATCGGCAATACATGGCGCCACGTTGTCTTCGGTGTATTCTTGATTTGTTGTATAAAGCTACAGCCATAGCAGTTTGGCTTGAGTCAGCTAGCTAGGGAATGTCAAAGATAAAGTTATCCTTTCTATGAGATGAGTCTGAAATGTCTGCTGACATGTAGCTGCAAATTAATGTGCCATAAAGGGGAACTCCACAAATTCTACATGAATAAATGTTTCAGATATAAATAAGGTTAGTCATACTGGTTTGACATAAAATGCACTGTTCAAGAGAAACTAACCAACTCATTTCTGTACTGTAATATTTACAACCCCAATTCCAATGAAGTTGGGACGTTGTGTAAAACGTAATTAAAAACAGAATTCCAATATTTTGCAAATCCTTTTCAACCTATATTCAATTGAATACACTACAAAGACTAGATATTTAATGTTCAAACGATAAACTTTATTGTTTTTTGCAAATATTCACTCATTTTGAATTTGATGCCTGCAACACGTTCCAAAGAAGTTGGGACAGGGGCAACAAAAGACTGGGAAATGTTGAGGAATGCTCAAAAAACATCTGTTTGGAACATTCCACAGGTGAACAGGTTAATTGGAAACAGGTCAGTGTCATGATTGGGTATAAAGGGAGCATCCCTGAAAGGCTCAGTCGTTCACAAGCAAGGATGGGGCAAGGTTCACCACTTTGTGAACAACTGCATGAGCAAATAGTCCAACAGTTTAAGAGCAACGTTTCTCAATGTGCATTTCATCATCTACAGTCCATACTATCATCAAAAGATTCAGAGAATCTGGAGAAATCTCTGCAAGTAAACAGTAAGGCAGAAAACCAACACTGAATGCCCGTGACCTTTGATCCCTCAGGCAGCACTCCATTAAAAACCGACATCATTCTGTAACGGATATTACGGATGAGCAGATCAGAAGGACAGTGAAGGTAGAGCAGTTTGGAGATAAAGCCAGAGAGGCCAGGTTGAGATGGTTTGGACATGTGTTGAGGAGGAATAGTGGATATATTGGGCAAAGAATGTTGGAGATGGAGCTGCTGGGTAGAAGGAGAAGAGGTAGACCTCAGAAATGGTTTATGGATGTAGTGAAGGTGGACATGGAGATGGTTGGTGTGAAAGTAGAGGAGGCAGTGGATAGGGCAAGATGCAGGCAGATGATCCGCTGTGGCGACCCCTAAAGGGAGCAGCCGAAAGAAGAAGAAGATCTGTAACGGATATTACCACATGGGCTCAGAACACTTCAGAAAACCACTGTCAGTGAACACAGTTCGTCGCTCCATCTACAAGTGCAAGTTAAAACTCTGCCATGCAAAGCCAAAGCCATATATCAACAACACCCAGAAACACCACCGGCTTCTCTGGGCCCGAGCTCATCTGAGATGGACTGACGCAAAGTGGAAAAGTGTCCTGTGGTCTGACGAGTCCACATTTCAAATTGTTTTTGGAAATCATGGACGTTGTGTCCTCCGGGCCAAAGAGGAAAAGGACTATCCGGATTGTTATCAGCGCAAAGTTCAAAAGCCAGCATCTCTGATGGTATGGGGGTGTGTTAATGCCCATGATATGGGTAACTTGCACATCTGTGAAGGCACCATTAATGCTGAAAGGTACATACAGGTTTTGGAGCAACATATGCTGCCATCCAAGCAATGTCTTTTTCAGGGACGTCCCTGCTTGTTTCAACAAGACAATGCCAAGGCACATTCTGCACGTGTTACAACAGTGTGGCTTCGTAGTAAAAGAGTGTAGGTACTAGACTGGCCTGCTCGCAGTCTAGACCTGTCTCCCATTGAAAATGTGTGGTGCATTATGAAGTGCAAAATACGACAACGGAGACCCTGTTGAGTAACTGAAGTTGTACATCAAGCAAGAATGGGAAAGAATTCCACCTTCAAAGCTTCAACAATTAGTGTCCTCAGTTCCCAAACACTTATTGAGTGTTGTTAAAAGGAAAGGTGATGTAACACAGTGGTAAACATGCCCCTGTCCCAACTTCTTTGGAACGTGTTGCAGGCATCAAATTCAAAATGAGTGAATATTTGCAAAAAACAAGTTTATCCATTTGAACATTAAATATCTTGTCTTTGTAGTGTATTCAGTTGAATATAGGTTGAAAAGGATTTGCAATTCATTGTGTTTTGTTTTTATTTATGTTTTACACAACGTCCCAACTTCATTGGAATTGGGGTTGTAAACCAGCACAGCTGGCCACCTCTACAGAAACATTTAGTTAATCTGTAATAGATAGATAGATAGATAGATAGATAGATAGATAGATAGATAGATAATAATAAAAACACCTCACGTATACATAACTATTCATAGCCCTTGCCATAACATTCCAAATTGAGCTCCTGTGCATCCTGTTTCCACTGATCATCCTTCAGTTATTTTGACAACTTGAATGGACTCCTCCTGTGGTAAATCCAGTTGATTGGACATGATTTGAAAAGGCACACACCTGTCTATATATGGTCCCATAATTTGCAGTACATGTCAGAGCACAAACCAAGCCATGAAGTCCAAGGAGTTGTATGTAGACCTCCAAGACAGGATTGTATCGAGGTATAGAGCTAGGGAGGGGTACAGAAAAGTTTCTGCAGCATTGAAGGTCCCAGTGAGCACAGTGGCCTCCATCATCCATAAAAGAAATAAGTTTGGAACCACCAGGACTCTTCCTAGAGCTGGCCGCCCAGCTAATCTGAGTGAACTGGGTAGAAGGGAGGTGACCAAGAACCCAAGGGTGTGACGGTCAGACAGATTCGCAGATGATCACAGATAAGATGCGGTGATTTTAATGATCCACTCAGTCCAAAGGGTAAAACACAACTCACAGTGAAAGGTCCAGTCCAGTAATCGAAAACATGAAACCATCCGAAAAAGGGCAACAGTATCCAAGGGGCAAAACACCAATCATACACGGGTAAACTCATCCAAGGGTCGATACATGAAATACACAAAACAACAGAATCAGGGAACGCTCAGTGATTGTCTAAACAATACTTTGCAAAGTTTCAACCTGATTCCCTGCTTAAATATTAGTAGAGGACGAGCATCAGGTGAAAGGAGTTCAATAATCAGGTGACTGAGAGCGCTGATAGGTGCATGGGGAAACCACGTGATCAGTCTGTGAATCCTGGGGGTTGGAGTTTTCAAAGACGGAGTCCCCTAGCACGTGATCGATCACGTGGTCTCCCCTAGCACTCTGGGAGATTAAATCCAGCTCCTTCGCTGAATGCGTGACAAAGGGTCACTCTGACAGAGCATCAGCATTGCTCTGTGGAGAAAGAGCAGAATCTTCCAGAAGGACAACCATTTCTGCAGCACTCCACCAATCAGACCTGTATGGTAGAGTGGCCAAACAGAAGCCACTCCTCAGTAAAAGGCACAAGACAGCCCGCTTGGAGTTTGCCTAAAGGCACCTGAAAGACTCTCAGACCATGAGAAACAAAATTCTCTGGTGTGATTAAACAAAGATTGAACTCTTTGGCCTAACTGCCAAGCGTCATGTCTGGAGGAAACCAGGCACCACTCATCACCTGGCCAATACCATCCCTACAGTGAAGCTTGGTGGTGGCAGCATCATGCTGTGGGGTTGTTTTTCGGCAGCAGGAACTGAGAGACTAGTCAGGGTGGAGGGAAAGATGAATGAAGGTACTTCAACAAAGTAATGAGCAAAGGCTGTGAGTGTACATTTGATTTTTTTGTTTTCAATTTTCAATAAATTTGCAAAACATTCAAACAAACTTTTTTCACTTTGTCATCATTACATTTACATTTACAGCATTTAGCAGACGCTCTTATCCAGAGCGACTTACAAGAAGTGCTTTGTCAATCTAGAGAAAGTATCTTTGCTAGTTACCAATAGCTTAGAGAAAAAGACAATCCTGAGCTCAGATACTGCTAGAAACAAAATGTCACTGCAGACACCAAGAGAAAAAGAACAGAGTTGAACGCAGAACTCTGTGCCATTCAATGCAATACAATAACAATAAGATACAATACAATAAACTACAATACACAGTGCAGTACAATAAAATAAGTGCAGCTTATAATTCAGTGCTCATTTAAGTGCTGTGTAAAGAGATGAGTCTTCAGTCTTCGTTTGAAGACAGCAAGAGACTCTGCTGTTTGGACAGCCAGTGGGAGTTCATTCCACCACCTGGGTGCCAGTACAGAGAACATTCTCGACGCTTGTCTTCCGTGCGCCTTGAAGGATGGTGGGTCAAGCCCAGCTGTACTCGAAGCTCGAAGGGTTCGTGGTACAGTTCGAGATTTCACCATTGCCATCAAGTAGGTAGGGGCTGGTCCATTTTTGGCTTTGTAGGCAAGCATTAGGGTTTTAAATCTTGCAGCTTGCGTGCAGCTACAGGAAGCCAGTGAAGGGAGCGCAGCAGTGGGGTGACGTGGCTGAACTTGGGGAGATTGAAGACAAGTTGTGCTGCCACATTCTGGATGAGTTGCAGAGGCTTGATGGTCTGCATGGGAAGACCAGCCAAGAGTGAGTTGCAGTAGTCAAGCCTTGAGATAACAAGAGGCTGCACTAGCACCTGGTTGGCCTCTCAGGTGAGGAAGAGTTGGATCCTTCGGATGTTGTACAGGAGATACCTGCATGACCGAGTTAGGTTCGCGATGTGAGTCGAAAACGATAACTGGCCATCCAGAGTCACACCAAGACTTCTTGCCTCTGCAGATGGAACAATCAGGGAGTTCTCGAATAAGATGGCAAGATCATGATGAGGACCTGTAGTCGCAGGGATGAATATCAGCTCAGTCTTGCTGGGATTGAGCTTCAGGTGGTGGGCTGCCATCCATGTAGAGATATCAGACAGGCATGCCGAGATGCGACTGGAAACCTGTGTGTCAGAGGGAGAGAAAGAAAACATTAGTTGAGTGTCATCAGCATAACAGTGATAAGAGAAACCATGAGAAGATATTACATCACCAAGAGATCATGAGGTATTGTGTGTAAAATTTTGATTTTAATTTAATGCATTTTGGAATAAGGCTGTAACATAACAAAATGTGGAAAGTAAAGCACTGTGAATACTTTCCGGATACACTGTAACCTTGTTCTCTGTTTGTGAAACACTTCAAGGACTGACTTCTTTTTCTATCTCACTCCCACTTACTTTCTTATTAAGTCTCTAACTAGCTCACCAACTCACTCACTCACCAGTTAGTTTACTAACTCACTTACTCACTCACTCAGTGACTTGCTCACTAACTCACTAGCTGTCTAACTCACTCACAAAGTCACTACATATCTTGCTCACTTGCTCACTCACTAACAAATTGGTTGCAGATGAATCTATAAAAATCTATAAAATGATTCTAAAATTATGCAACTTTTTTAAAACTGTAGTAACAAAAGTAGTAAATACATTTTTAAAAATCCGTAATGATTTAGAAAGTGAAATTTTGGATGTGGTTAGAATGATGGACAGAGTTAAAATGAATAGTTGATCAAACATTGAGACCACATGACTGTTACATATCAGTTAATTGACAAGAAATTCTTATAAATAATTGATAATAGTAGTGTATTATTTGTTTAATAATATTCACAATAATTGTAAATACCTTTGGTTTACATGATCTGATCAGTCATAATTAATAATTAATAATCAATGCTGCCACCTTAGATGACTTATGAGCTGTAATACTCGCTGTAAATGCTGAAAGCTTGTCTTGTGCTGTTAAAACCTGCGCTATTTTGTCTCTGTGGTTGTAGTAAACCTTAATGCAGTCAGATTAGACCTGTTTTATTTTTTTCTTTCAGCACCCACATGATGGCCAGAACATGCTGTTCTCCTCATTCATAGCAAAGTCACTTTCAGCCACTAGAGGGAGACAAAGAAAAGTTAGTATTTGCAGCCTTTAAAGGGGAATTGCACCCAATTTAACTAAATTTGCACATAACTCATCATCAAATCATTGGGAGATATGCACACTCATTCAGAGTAGTTTGATGTTAAATGCTCTGTTGTAGAGTCAGAAGTAAACACAATGACAGTAATTATCTACAAAGCAAATAGTCTTTAAGCAACAATATGTTCACCGTGAAGCAATGAATGTCACATCCATCCATCCATCCATCCATTTTCTAAGCCGCTTCTCCGTCAGGGTCGCGGGGGGGGTGCTGGAGCCTATCCCAGCAGTCTTCAGGCGGAAGGCAGGATACACCCTGGACAGGTCGCCAGTCCATCGCAGGGCAATGAATGTCACATATAAATAACAAATAAACAAATAAATAGAGAAACAAACAAATAAATAATTAAGTGTGCTTAAGTGTTGTATGCTGAACTTCTGCTTTCTTGATTTTTTTTTGTAAGTAAAGTTATCAGTGATGCCTTTATAATTCATTACACTTAGCAAAAATTATATTAAATGGTGCATATGGAATTTCCATTTTAACTTCCATCCATCCATCCATCCATCCATCCATCCATCCATCCATCCATCCATCCATCCATCCATCCATCCATCCATCCATCCATCCATCCATCCATCCAAAGCTCTCTAAACCTGTCATGAGGACATATAAAAAGTGGACCAGTGAAGCTGTGAAGGAGCTACGCACGTGTTTGGACACCACAGACTGGGACATGTTCAAGGATTCTACAGACAGTTTAGAGGAATACACAGATACCGTGACGTCATATATACATTTCTGTGAAGACAGCATCATCCCATCACGCTCCAGAATCACTTTTAATAATGATAAACCCTGGTTCACTCCAAAACTCAGACAGCTTTGCCAGCAGAAAGAGGTTGCTTTCAGAGAGGGAGACAGAGTCAGCTACAGAGGTGCAAAGTATGAATTTAGCAGGGAGGTGTTAAAGGCTAAATCCAAGTACAATGCTCGTCTGAAGCAGCGGTTCTATGCTAACAACTCTGCCACTGTATGGAGGGGGCTGAAAGAGATCACCAACTATAGGCCCAGAGCACCTCATTGTTCACAAGATTTCAAACTGGCTAACGACCTTAACGACTTCTATTCACGTTTTGAAGTCATGGACTCATGGTCATCCTCCACCCCCCACACCACAATACACTCAACCACTTTGGATTGTCCATCTGCCCCCTCTGCCCTCTCAGTCCAGGAGGAGGATGTGAACAGGCTGTTTAAGAGGCTAAATCCACACAAGGCTTCGGGCCCTGACTCCGTGTCCTCTGCCACCTTGAGACACTGTGCTGATGAGCTGGCCCCAGTCTTCATGGGAATCTTCAACTCTTCCCTGGAGTCATGCCATGTCCCAGCCTGTTTCAAGTCCTCCATCATTGTCCCTGTCCCCAAGAATCCACGCGCCACAGGACTTAATGACTACAGGCCTGTGGCCCTGACGTCCGTAGTCATGAAGACCTTTGAACGTCTGGTCTTATCCCACCTCAAGTCCATCACCAACCCCCTTCTGGACCCCCTGCAGTTTGCCTACAGAGCCAACAGGTCTGTAGATGATGCCATAAACCTGGCCCTCCACTTCATCCTGCAGCATCTGGACTCCCCAAGAACCTACGCTAGGATCCTGTTTGTGGACTTCAGCTCTGCATTCAATACTATCCTTCCCACTCTGCTCCAGGACAAGCTCTCTCTGCTCCATGTGCCCGACTCCACCTGCAGGTGGATCACAGACTTCCTCACGGACCGCAGTCAGCGAGTACGGCTGGGGAAGATTGTCTTGGACACGTGGACTTTAAGCACAGGATCTCCTCAGGGCTGTGTACTTTCCCCCCTGCTCTTCTCCCTGTACACCAACTGCTACACCTCCATCCATGACTCTGTCAAACTGATTAAGTTTGCGGACGACACCACCCACATTGGACTCATCTCAGATGGTGATGAGTCTGCCTACAGGAAGGAGGTGGACTGGCTGGTGACCTGGTGCAGCAACAGCAACTTGGTGCTCAATGCCCAGAAGACAGTGGAGATGACTGTGGACTTCAGGAAAGCCACAAGCCCCCCTTATCCTTACCAACACCCCCATCACCACTGTGGACTGTTACCGGTTCCTTGGCACCACCATCACCCAGGACCTCAAGTGGGAGCTGAACATCAGCTCCCTCATCAAGAAGGCTCAGCAGAGGATGTACTTTCTGCGGCAGCTGAGGAAAGCCAAACTGCCGGCCCAGCTGATGGTACAGTTCTACACGGCCATCATCGAGTCCATCCTCAGCTCCTCCATCACAGTGTGGTATACTGGGGCCACTGCCAGGGACAGACAAAGGCTGCAGCGCATTGTGCGCTCCGCTGAGAAGGTGATAGGCTGCAGCCTCCCATCTCTCCAAGACCTGTATATCTCCAGGACTGTGGGGAGAGCGGATCGTATTATAGCAGACCCTTCTCACCCCGCACTATTGATTTATTGACCTATTTGATCCACTCCCCTCGGGCAGGAGGCTTCGGTCCATTCGGACCAGAACCTCCCACCACAGGAACAGTTTCTTCCCCTCTGCCATTGGACTCAACATCACTTACCTCTTTATAACCCTGCCTTGGTCACTTTACTTGAATTGCACTACTCCACCTGCACTGTTGTATATAGTACTGTTGTACATGCCTTTTGTATTTTTATTTTTATTCATTCTATCTATATATTTGCATAGAGTATTTATTTATGTGGACTTAATTTTGCATGCCTATTACTACTTGTTTTTATGTTGCACCTTCATGCCGAAGCAAATTCCTAGTCTGTGAATCCTGTTCATTGACAATGGCAATAAAACTTCTTCTGATTCTCATTCTGATCCATCCATCCATCCATCCATCCATCCATCCATCCATCCATCCATCCATCCATCCATCCATTATCTTCAGCTTTTCTGGGGTTCGGGTCGTGGGGGCAGCATCCTAAGCAATGAGGCCCAGACCTCCCTTTCCCCAGCCACTTCCACTAGCTCTCCGGGGGGGATTCAGCTTGTCCTGGGTCTTCCCTGGGGTCTCCTCCTGAGTAGACTTGCCTGTGACACCTCCGGAGGGAGGCGTCCAGGAGGCATCCTAACCAGATACCCAAACCACCTCAGCTGACTCCTCTCGACATGTAGAAGCAGTGGCTCTACTCCGAGTCCCTCCCGGATGACCGAACTTCTTACCCTATCTCTAAGGGAGAGGCCAGACACCCTACGGACAAAAATAATTTCAGCCGCTTGTATTCGCGATCTCATTCTTTCGGTCATTACCCAAAGCTCATGACCATAGATGAGGGTGGCAACATAGATCGACCGGTAAATTGAGAGCCTTGCATTATGGCCTGGCTCTTTCTTTACCACAACAGACTGGTAAAGAGCCCACATCACTGCTGACCCAGCACCAATCCGCCTGTCAATCTCCCGCTCCCTTTTACCATCACTCGTGAACAAGACCCCGAGATACTTAAACTCCTCCACTTGAGGCAAGAGCTTATCCCCGACCCAGAGAGAGCTCTCCACCCTTTTCCACCTGAGAACCATGGTCTCGGATTTGGGGGTACTGATTGTCATCCCAGCCGCTTCACACTCGGCTGCAAACCGATCCAGCGAAAGCTGAAGTTCACGGCCTGATGTCCCCAATAGGACTGCATCGTCCACAAACAGCAGCGATGTGACCTTGAGGTCACCAGACCAGACACCCTCCATCCCCTGACTGCGCCTAGAAATTCTATCCATAAAAATTAAGAATGCCTTCTCCAAATCCACAAAGCACATGTGGACTGGTTGGGCAAACTCCCATGCACCCTCCAGAATCTTGGAGAGGGTGAAGAGTTGGTCCAGTGTTCCACAACCAGGGAAGATCCCGCACTGCTCCTCCTGAATCCGAGGTTCGAGTATAAGCCGGACTCTCTTCTCCAGTACCCCTGCATAGACCTTACCAGGGAGGCTGAGGAGTATGATTCCCCTGTAGTTGGAACACACCCTCCGGCCCCCCTTTTTAAAAAGAGGCACCACCACCCCAGTCTGCCAATCCAGTGGCACCGCCCCCAATGTCCACGCAATGTTAAAAAGGCATGTCAGCCAAGACAGCCCCACAACATCCAGAGCCTTGAGGAACTCAGGACGGATCTCATCCACCCCTGGAGCCTTGGCACCAAGGAGCTTTGTAACTACCTTAGTGACTCAGCCTATTCCCGTGTCCCCATACTCTGCCTCCTCACTGGAGAACATGTCAGTGGGATTGAGAAGGTCCTCAAAGTATTTCTTCCACCGCCCAATGACATCTTCAGTCAAAGTCAGCAGCACACCATCTCCACTGTATACAGTGCTAGTGGCAACTGCTTCCCCCTTCTGAGTCATCTGACAGTTCGCCAGAATCTTTTTGGAGCCAACTTAAAGTCACTTTCCAAGGCCTCACCAAACTCCTCCCACACCCAGGTGTTTGCCTTGGCGATGACTGAAGCCACAGATCGCTTGGCCTGTCAATACCTGCCAGCTGCCTCTGGTGTCCCACAGGCCAACCATGCCCAGTAGGATTCCTTCTTCAGCTTGACGGCATCTCTCACCTGGGGTGTCCACCACCGGGTTTGAGGATTACCGCCCCGACAGGCACCATCTACCTTGCGGCCACAGCTATAGTCAGCCACTTCAACAATGGAGGAGCGGAACATGGCCCATTCTGAGTCAATGTCCCTCACCTCCCCCGATATCTGGTCAAAGTTTTGGTGGAGGTGTGAGTTGAAGATCAATCTGACAGGTTCTTCTGCCAGACGTTCCCAGCAAACCCTCACTATACGTTTGGGTTTGCCTGGTCTGACCGGTATCTTCCCTCACCACCTGATCCAACTCACTACCAGGTAGTGATCAGTTGACAGCTCAGCTCCTCTCTTTACCTGAACGTCCAAAACACATGCGACATCCGATGACACGACTACAAAGTTAGTCATTGAACTGTGGCCTAGGGTGTCCTGGCACCATCTGCACATATGGAGATCCTTGTGTTCAAACATGGTGTCCATGATGGACAAACTGTGGTTTGCACAGAAGTCCAAAAACTGAACACCACTCGGGTTCAGGTCAGAGAGGCCATTCTTCCCAATCACACCCCTCACTGTCATTGCCCACGTGAGCGTTGAAATCCCCCAGTAGGACAATAGAGTCTCCAGGAGGAGCACTTTCAAGCACCCTTCCCAAGGACTCTAAGAAGGCTGGGTACTCTGAACTGCTGTTCGGTACATAAGCACAGACAACAGTCAGGACCCGTTCCCCAACCCGAAGGCATAGGGAAGCTACCCTCTCGTCCACCGGAGAAAACCCCAACATACAGGCACCAAGTCGAGAGGCTATGAGAAAGCCCATACCTGCCCGCCGCCTCTCACCATGGGCAACTCCAGAAAAGAAAAAAGTCCAGCGCCTCTCAAAGAGATTGGACCCAGAGCCCAAGCTGTGTGTTGAGTTGAGCCCGACTATATCTAGCTGGTATCTCTCAATCTCGCGCACCAACTCAGGCTCCTTCCCCGCCAGTGAGGTAACATTCCAAGTTCCAAAAGCCAGTTTCAGTAACCAAGGATCAGAACGCCAAGGGCCACGCCTTCGGACATCTTCGCGATCCACAAAGCACCAAACCCATAAATTAGTTCCACATAGCACCGACATAAATTAGTTCAAACTGTGGTCCCATTCAAAATTAAAAAATAAGAAAAAAGGGTGGTACAGCCAGGCGATCAGGGTCCATGTATGTGTGGGTCCAAAGACATGCAATCAGGCATATTAGTTAGATATGCCTGTCCAGGTTGTTTTCTGCCATGGACTGGGATAGGCTGCAGCTCCCTCCGCAAGGATAAGCGGCATAGAAAATGTGTGTATGTAAAAAAAAAAATAATAATAATAACTAAGCATTCAGAGTGTAGATATTTGTAAGGACTATGTTATGATCTAATTAACCTTCCTATCGTCTTCTGGGTCAAAATTCACCCTTTTCAGATTTCAAGGTCTCTAAAATACTTTGAACCTTATCATTTTTTCATGAGACTTGATGACTTCCTCAACAGTGATGGTATGACCAAAAATGACCAATTTGATGTTTTTATAGTCTCTACACCTTTTGGGTAAAACAATATTGGTCAATACTGTTCAATCTGATGCAGTCGAGAATGCATCAGAATAGATAAACACAGTGCCAATAAAGTTTACCACTTGTAAGGTTTTAAACACATATTTGTGTAACATCACGTGTGATGACTTTTATTGATTTCCATTGATCACTGTCAAGCTACACAAGACTAATACTAATGTTAATCTCAGTACTCAAATGCTACAACATCCTAAAACTCATCAAAAGTTTCTTTCTTTTTAATTGCTAATTTGTTGTCTTTTTTCTCTGGACAAAACACTTTCCCACCCTTCTCTTTCCAAATGAGTTTGGC
This sequence comes from Pygocentrus nattereri, assembly GCF_015220715.1. Taxonomy (NCBI): domain Eukaryota; kingdom Metazoa; phylum Chordata; class Actinopteri; order Characiformes; family Serrasalmidae; genus Pygocentrus; species Pygocentrus nattereri. The sequence continues at coordinate 22,945,974 of NC_051229.1, forward strand.
GACTCCAATGTATCCAAAGTATGAAATATTCTGCTTCAGCCTCTCCTGAATCTAATAATAAATAAATAAATACAAAGTGTAAAAAAGTTATTCTTAATAATCTACAAATAACTATTCTTTATACTCATAACACTTCTAGATTAGAGGCTTAGTAAGGTGGCATGTGTATATTGATACGGTATCTTCATTTTTTGTACATGTGAGTGATTGTTTGAATAACATGAACAATCAGTACAATTACTGGACACTGGTCATTTTCTCTTTTTCATGTACAGTTTTAAGATCAGATACACTGTTCTTGAAATATCCTGCCATCAGAAGTCAGACTGACCTGCTTCAAGATAGTTGCCTTTACTTCTAGGTCCTTCTTTCCATTAAAGCTCAACTTCACTCTCACCATCTGTATTTTAGCATCTGAGAAGAAGGAACATTTTCAATCACATGCATACACATTCAGTTTTAAATGAGGGTCAGATTTAGGCTTTATTGGACAAGCATGTTTACGCATAGAAGGAACGTATCTTTGTTTAAACATTAACTCAAAATAAACAATAATTGTCAACAGGAATTCCGCATTTATGAAGCTAATAATTACACATGCAAGTTGTCAAATGAACATATAATCTTAATGACATTTAAAACCTGGTGAGAGATCTTTTTAGCTTTATTGCTTCTCCTTTGGATAACTTGATCATAGTACCCTGCACCTGAGTAATATCGGAATATAGGTACAATATGAAAATGAGTGATTCTAGCAGGATAACATGCAAACTCATCACTTTTGCCAAAATTTGCTGTTCTGATGGATAAATGTGTCACAAGCTGTGTAGCTTTAAGCTATACAGCTACTAGCAGAGATTTCACACAGAACGACAATCTATAGAAAAGTATTTTACTTGTACTGATAGAAGATCTGCAACATTTTCGCCAGCATATATCAGAATTTATCCTGGTTTTTCGTACACATGATTCTACAGCAGCAAACTGATCTGATCTGGAGTAAATTCTTTTATTTTTGTTTGAAGAATAATGTGGATCATAAGAACAAGACAATATGAAAAAAGAAAAAGAAAAGCTGTATGAGTACTGAAGTTGTTTATATATATATATATATATATATATATATATATATAATTCTTCCTTTAATATTTTTTACAATGTATGCAAAAATGTTCATTTGTTTAAATGATCATTACTGCTAACGAAAATGATCAGTTCCCAATTAATTTTCATGAGTCACTGATGCCTTCACTGATGGTTCCTGTGGGGTGCCAAAAAAGGTAAGGGCTCGAACAAATTACACCACTAACTGCAATCATCAAAATCCTGAACCCATTATGAACCAGTTGGTGTTTTAGCAGAATACAAATGATGGACATTTGGAGTTTAGAGTGACCTCACAAAAGAATATGTCTACCAGACATATTGTGTTTACTCTGGCCTCTAGTCTTCTTTATCTGTTCATGGAGCCTCTGATACACTGGGTCATCCAACTACATTTAACGGTGCTGTCTTCCCATGAGTGATCATGCCATGGAACAGCAGGCATGTTTAAACAGATGTTTCAAAGGATAAATATTTAATTTTGGCTAGAATGACCCTTTTAAAAATAAATATGCCTAAGGGTTTTAACTTGAATGTATGGTTCTGAGAAAAAAAACAGAAAAGAAATCTAACTGGCCTAGAATATTTACATTACCTAGAGGCTCTTTCAAATTTTAAAACACATCTCTACATTCACACAAATCCTTTATTTTAAAAAAATCCATTAGCAAGCAAAGGTGGTTATTCTATGGTTTTACTATAAAAACGTTAAAGAGCTGTTTTTGCACCTTTATTGCTAAGAGTTCATGCAGGTCCAATAACAGTTTCTGTCCACAATACAAAAATATTGAGCATATTCAAAATTCAATAATCCAAAAGCCTTACCCAATTTGATGTTTCACATTCAGCAAGTAGACACTTACAATACTGGCAGACAAAATTGTGCTTCTGGCTTCAGTCTTCATCGTACCATCTTCCAGAGTCATTCATAGCCATTGAGACCCACTTGTCAGTCTGACCCGGGTCAGAGTCTGCCCAGTAGTGAACTGAAGAGGTAGTCTGGTTTGACCACTCCCAGGAATCACTGAACAGGCCGACCCAGGTGTCACTTAATGTGTAATTCAGCTGGTTGTTTTCTTCTGCATTGTGGATACTGGACAGGTCAGTGTATCATGGGAAATCATGGGAAGATGCCGCAAAAGACAGGTTGGGCTGGAGAAATCTTGTCCAAAAGGGTGCTGCGCTGTATAACGTTGACCTCTGCCAGACTGCCCAAATCAAACGCAGACTCAGACAGGAGAGATTAACGTCCAAGCAGGCCAGACCCAAATCTACTTCTGCTACATTCCCTTGTCCATATTGTACAAGAATAATCGGGTCCAGAATTGGCCTCTATGCCCATCTAAAGACCCACAAGGACTAAGAAGGAGGACAGTCATACTCGACTACGAGTGACCACCGATGATGATGATCTTTCTGCAATACCACTGAGCTGCTCTCCAGGTGAGCTGTTTCTGTACTTGAATGTGCCATTGAGATGGAATGGATGGGACATTGCTCTTGTCTTTGTCTGTTTTCCCTTCTTGTTTTCTTTCCCTGATGTCACTAGCCATGTGCTTTTGTTTTGGATTTCCTGTTCCTCCTTTACTCTGCCATTTTTTGCCATGCCCCTCATCTGTTTTATCTGCTTTTTTCCTTGCCTCTATTGAAAAGTTCTTTATATAGTATTTTCTTGTTGTCTTGTTACATAACAAATTCAAATAAAGATGTGAAAGTAGCTATAGAGATGTGTCAATATCTCTATATATGCAGGTCTGAGGAGACACGCAAAATTACAGGATAATATGTTTTGTCACTGTTAAAAAAGTGATTTTTAATTTTCTAAATAATTTGAGCTCACTTTAAATTCTCTTTACTCTTTTTAAAAATCTCTTTAACTTACATTAAAAGTAAAGATTGTTTTTGCTCTCTTCTGTAAAGTTAACGTTTTAGAGATCCTTGTTTTTCTTTGGCCTTCAATAATTTGTGAAAATTTATGCAGTTGTGTACATCAGCATTGTGTTAGACATGCTGTAGTGTAATACAGTAAGGGATGTTTGTTGCTTTTACTTTAAGTCTAAAGTGCAAGGAGTCCATTGTAATTGATTCAAAACTGAAAAGTTTTGAAGTGCTGTGATTTTGGAAATTATCAGATTCATGCTTGGGCATGTGGTTGGTTGGGAATCCTGGGTCTACCAAAATTAAGGACTATGACTCCAAAGATAACTGCAAATATATTGACGTTTATTCGGTGAGTTACAAACAGAAAAAGAAGCTTGCTCCTGTAATAAAATCCTGTAATATAACTCTATCATGTAAGTCGACATGGTTCTTTTTTGTCTAGGTTTCTTGGTTGTGCTGAAGTCTTTCTGGCCAGCAAAATCTGCCTCCCCTTCACATGGATGCGGTTCATATAGTCATACAGATGCTACAGATTATGCTCAAGATTTCGGCCGTTTACACATTGTGAAACAAAATAGTGAATCTTATCTGTAGTGACCAAATGATTGCATGATGTGGGTTCACATGAAGGGGAGTTGGATTCTGTATCCTTTAGCTCACAGAGTGAGGTCACCAGAAGCAGAAGTGTATAGCATGTAAAAAATCAACTACTGTTGGTTACATGACTCATTACAGAGTTCCAAACTGCTTCTGGAAGCCACTGAAAACCTTTGGTATGACTTGGAATGTCAGTTGTGAGCCAGATATAAAGTAATGTAGGAGATCATAGTCTCTTATGTCTAGTTAACTTTAAAAGAATGCTGTAAGAATATAAAGAGATCAGCTCAGAGGCTACCTTGAGCAATATCTGAGCACATTATAATGGTACCTAAGTGTTTTTTTTTTCAAACATTGACACTCTAATGAAGTATTTTTTGTGGAAATATCTTTTACTTTCATCCCACAAAATTTCAATGTAAATGATCTTACTTCCTCTGAATGTGTCATTACTCTGAAGATAAGGAAAACTTTATTTTCTAAAACAGCAGGATGCCCTTTCAAACTGAAGTAGATCAGTCATAGCACACTGTTAGTTTCCTGATTTCCTGATGTTGGGGTGAGAAGTTGGAGAGTTGCATCAGATCAAGATCAAGATATTGTGAGTTTGAACACCAGCCATGTCACAGTCATCCATAACTAGGAGCCAAAAAGCAGAAAACGCCTTGTGGAACTGTGTGATGCAAAAATAAAAATGTGAGTTAGGAGAATTTTTGACAAGCTGGAGTTTGATGAACCCCTTAACTTCTATTTTAACTCAAGTTATATTTTACAGAAAAGTTTTTAAACAGAAGTACAGGAGTTGTGTCCTTTGTCCACAACTGTCACGTTATGTGAAACAGGTAAAGCTTTACTCCCTAGCTTTATTGCTTGTGTACTTAACAATACTACATAAGATATCAAACATTTTTCTTTCTGTAACATGAAAAACATGGAGAATATGTCAAAAGTCAAAGAGATTTGACCACATGTCTACTTAGACAAAGATTTCTGGTCATTTCTCAGTAGCTTTGAATGGAATAAGTGAGAAGTGCCCCTAAATCTCAAAATTACAACTGAAGCTTACAAAATATTTAGAAGACTTTCAAAAGTACTAATGAGTAAAGAATACAGAATATTGCTTACAGAAATGCTAACTCATTTCTGAAAAAGGGTATGAAATATATATTCTGAAGTACATTAATAAATATTACAAACTAGAGAGTCAGTAACAGGGTTGCATAATTAAGCAGGTTATATAAAATCATATATTAATCAAAGATTTGACTTGTGACAGCAGTAATATATATTTAAGAAGGTTTGGTTGCATTGTTATGATGAACATCAAACTGCAGACATTTCACATGACACAACAGCTGAATTTCCATATACATTTCCATTTATATATATATATATATATATATATAATATTATATTCCATATAAAGTTGACATCACTGGACAGCCATGTTGCCTCATCAGTCAAACATCAGTCACCATCTGGATGTAAGGACAATTTCATGTTTATAATAGGCACAGTTTACAACTATAATTTTCAATGTATCCACTCTCACATTTTTCAGTATTTACAGGGTTACGTATCTGTTAATAAGCGGCATGAAAACATCCTGCGGATTGACAGCTACACTAACAAAAATGATAATGTACATAGAGATAGAAAGCTTTCCCTAACCTTAAATATGCTGTGAATATACAATACAGAAGAGAACAGAATAACTTTCGTTGTAAATCAACAGACATTTGTCAGAAACCATGTTTTTTCCTATGCCTACTGTGCTTTGTCAGTGTGTGTGTGCAATAAGTATGTATTATGTTAAGAACAATTTTATACTCAGTAATATAAATATAACATGTACATACAGTGGATATAAAAATGATACTCTTATAGAAATTGCAGTTTTTTGTGATGCAAAGCCAGAACTCAAGATAAATGTCTGATCATTTTCCATCTTTCCTGCAGCCTAGCAGCCAACAACATTCAAAAGAAAAACAAATAGATTCTTTTTAGAAAAAGTAATTGAAATGAGAAACAGATAACCTGGTTGCATAAATGTACACACTCTCACAACTAATATTTTGAGTCTTTCTGTAAATAAATCTTTTAATCTGGACATAGCAATTTTATCCTACTCTCCCTTGTGAGAAAGGTCAAGCTCCATCAAATTGCCAGGTGATTTTCTGTGCACAGCTTAGGTCATTTCACAAATTTTCTATGGAATTGCAGTCTGTGACTGGGTCATTCTAAGACACTGTTCTTCTTGAAACTATTCTTTTGTTCAGTGGTGTGATTGTGGATCATTTTCATGTTGGAAGAGGAAATTCCTCTTCATCTCTGACCAGCACGTTCTGTACCAAAATATCTAGACACATGGAGCTAGTCATTACCCCATGTATCTTGACTAGAGCTCCATTCTCAACTAAAGAAAAGCAGTGCTCCCACCACCATGCTTCACAGTCATTATGGTAATAATTTTACACCATTCTCCTCATCTGTAGCCTTTAACAGACAAATCTGTAGATGTTATATTTTCAGCTCCTCACAGACCATAGCTACCCTAGAAGGATGCAAACATGAAAACAGTTGTTTTAATTTGGGTTTGTAAATATTTTCCTTAATAATTATTATGTTATTCTTAAAATAATCAGAATTGGGACAAAATGGTATAAAGTTTAGGAATACATATTAAGAATACAGAAATGAAGTATCTGTATTTAGACAGTTACATTTTGGAAAGGTAGTATGCAGAGGACAGTTACTTTACAATTTTTTTTAGGAAAATACTTTTAGAATACTTACCCACTGACTTAAAAATATATACTATCTTCTCCATAAACATCAGTGCGGGTTTATTAACTATATTAAAATCCCTCAAATTAATTATTTGAAGAGGTCAGAAAAACACACAGCTTTTTTACAAACACTGAAGTTCCTGCTACAGCTTGAGTACACTGATTGATACACACATTGATAAAACAATGTGATGATCAGTTATTAATCTCAGTCTTACTGAGCTCTGCTAAAGCCTGAGTAAACTGATAAATCAATGTGATGGTCAGTTAGTAATCTCAGAGCTCTTTTGAAAGATGATTGTCGTCTTACTAGTAAACATGTTCACGAGTGATAAGCTTAGTATCGATGTTGTAATGGACTCATGCAGACATTTCGTAGCAAGTTACATACATGTCATTAACAGAAAATCACATAGCAACCCATTTTATACCCACTAAATTTATAAGACTTTTATTAGGATATGGAGAACTGTTTGCTTAGTTAATAAGACAGCAGTGGGATTAGAGGAGCAGCAGTGGATTGAAGCAGGTCATGAAAGCAATATCAGCATGTATTCTAAATGTATGTTTCTTTTTATACATTGTAATGGAATTACACTACTGAATACATTTAAAACAATGTTTTTAGCCCAACTCTGGACATGATGTATCTGAATTTCTGGCTTTACATCACAGAAACTCTAAAATTTCAGTAAGGGTGTAGAGTTTTTAGATCCATTGTACACTGAAATGCCTTTTGCTGGATTTTAAATAAAGAAATGTTTCAGAACAAACATTTTTGGACAGAAAGTACCTCCGCAATCACGTCTGAGCTGAAGAACATGCACATACACCTGAAATAACATCTCTGTCAGGGCACAGTAGTTTCTGTCTGCAAAGCTGATGCAGTCCTGGACCTTCCCTCAGACATCACTGCCTCTGAGCCATTCCGGAGCACAGAGGCATTCTGGGAAATGTAGTTCCATATTTGGCAGTTTAGCCATACACTCTGCCATTTCCGCCTCAGCTCACCCTGCACCTGACACATGAGACAGGAAACACACAACAGTCCAACCTAAAGCATCAGTCTGACATAATGCATTCTATTTATGGAGCACATGTTTATTGTAAAATGACCGTTCTATAAATAGAGACACACACATGCATGAGATTCTGAGATTTTGGTTTTAATAAGAAATGCCTACCTCACTGTTGAGAAAGCAATATAAGATGGCCACTACCAAACCCTGCAAGGGGACACACACAAAAAAGACCTAACATTTACATGTCTGCCTAAGATAAATCAAGCCTGAGAATTCACATAATAAACATTTAATAATAAAAAATATTGAATAATAATATATAAAATCATAGACTATTAACAATATGTAATTAATATATTAACATTGGCTATAACTAATATTAAACTATTATTTGCTGTGACTGTACTGCAACATATAATGTACATATTATAATTACAGGGCTTTGCACAAGTCAGGTACCACTCCATTTATTTAATTTCCATCCAAAACAGATATTAAATACAAATTATTCATTGTTCATGAGATATTTCTGAGGAAACGACATATAGGATATCCATTTGCATAATATAGAAGAAAGTCAAAGAAAAATATGCAAAAAAAAACAAGAGTTTCTGAATCTGAATTTAATACATAGAGAAAATGTAACTTCTAACAACCATGAAAAACCTGTTTAAGCAACAAAACGGTCACCGTCAGGTAATCATTACTTAAACCCTTCATCTTTGAGAAAAATCAAGCTTCACTCTTGCATCTGATCTGCAAAGATCCACAGGTGCTTTTGCCCATCCTTCCACTGTGAGGAGACAACTGAACACTATGAGTTTGTGTATGATGATGCGTATCTGTCAAGAAGACATTACTGAGCAAAGGAAATTGAACCACAAAATGAAACCGAAAATGACCAAAAAATTGCAATATAATTTTCATCCAAGAGTCTAGACCTCAATATTACTGAATTTTTGAAGCAAATCTCTTAGAAACCCATAATAAAGGAAAGGGTTAATACTGAAAAAAAAAAACATTTATTTGATATATACAATATCTGTTATTACTATGTAATTATTTTCTGACACTGAAAGAGGAATAACTTGCACTTAATGGCCATTTCACTGAAAATAAATAATGCCATGGTTTTTGACTTTATGTATAGGTGATGATTAAATAAATACAGTGCTGCTAGAAAGTTTGTGAACCGTTCAGCTGTTAAATATGACATGATCTTATTTTCATTTCTCTATTTGTCATGATTGGCCCCTCCCAGTCTTTGGTATTGGCCTTGTCTACGTGCTTTTGTTTTGCTTCCTTCCCAGTCCTGCCCCCTTGTTTTCAGACCCTGCCCTTGATTGTTTTCACCTGTTACCCTCGTGTTAACCACTTGCGTCTTGTTACCTGTCACTTTATTTAAGCCCTGTGTTTTCCCTAGTCTTTTGCTGGTTTTTGTTTGAAGTGTATTGCATTGTTTGGTCTGTGTATTGTATTGTTTTAATTGTTTGATTTGCTTGGTGTTTGTACTGTTTGGTAGTGTTTGTATTGTATTCTTGTGCTGTTTGGTCTATATTTTATATTTGTTTATTCCGGCCTCTGTTATTTGTTTATCCTGCATTTCTTTTGTCATGTCTGTTCCCTATTCAATCCATGTTGGCTCTGTGACCCTGGACTGTTTTGACCCTGACTCTGGATGACCTCATAATCACTCCTCCACGTTACACTATTCATAACAATAAAGAAAGACAACCTAAATAATACAAATAATTAAACAGTTTTTCATTCATTTACTGAACAAAGTAAAATTAAATGCCTTTGTTCACAAAAGTATGTGAACCTCTGCTTTCAGTAACTGGTGTGACCGACCCCCTTGACAAGCAATGACATCAACCAAACTGTTGATCTGCTTTGCACATCAACTTGGAATTTTGACCCCTTCTTCCTCATGAAACTGCTTCAACTCTTTTATGTTGGTGGGCTTTCTCTTATAAACACCACTTCTTAGGACTTGCCACAACATTTCTTCTGGGTTAAGGTTTGGACTGTGACTCAGCCTTTTCAAAATGCAACATTTCTTCTGCTTCTTTGTAGACTAACTGGTGGTTTTAGGGCCATTGTCTTTTTGCAGGACCCATTTTCTGTTTAGCTCCTGCAGAAAGATTGTAGATGCCCTAACATTCTCCCATAGAATTTCTTGATATAATCTAGAATTTTTAGCATAATTAAATAATGACGAGCTGTCCTGATCTACTGGCAGCAAAACAGCCCCAAGCCATGATACTGCCACCACTGTGTTTTGCAGTTGGGATGAGGTTCTTATACTGGTATGTAGTATAAGAATACAATAACATTTCTCATTTTAGCTGTAAATATCTATATTTTCCTTATCTGTCTTCATAACATTATTCCAGTATTCCTGTGGCTCATCCAGGTGGTCTTTAGGAAACTTGCAGTGATGGTCATCCTGGAGATTAGTGGCTTTTTCCATGCTATCATTCTATACATACTATTCTTGTTCAGTGTTTTCCTGGTGGTGAACTTCTGAACACTGAGATCAGCAAATATAAGAGATACCTGCAGATCCTTAAATGTTACCCTGGGGTTCTTTGTGATATGCCAAAATATTCTATGGCTTAGTTTTGGAGTCAGTAATGGTATTTAATTTCCTCCATTTGTTCATAGTCTGCCTGCCAGTTGAAATCTGTGAAATACACATTCATCACAACTAAAACCACTTTTAGCCTAATGAGCATTGACAATGTTTTTCTGAGGTCATGAAGACTCAGTTTGATCTTTTTTAAATTGGTAGGGTCAGGCACTCTCACACCTGATTGTCATCGAATTGATTGAACCTCCTGACCTGAATTATCCCCAATACCAAACTGATTATTCCAGAAGTTCTACTAAGTTCTAGAAGAATACTACTTTTGCTAACCAAAATGTTTTTTTCATTAAAAACATTAAATGCATGAAAACTACGGTATGTTTTTCATTTTATTGGGTTCTCTTTATCTAATTTTATGACATAAATGAATATCTGATCATATTTTAGGACAAGCCCATGCAGAAATTCATTAAATGAAACCATTAATCAGCACTTTATAACAATATAAATTATTATGCACACTAATATCATCGGAGTAGGAATAAAACTTCATATTTCCAAAAACTTCATTTTTAAATTATTGTATCCACACACATTCTTAACTTATACTGCAAAATAGTGCATTTCAGTATTGGAAGACATATCTATGCCCAGCTGTGGTGCATATCTGTAGCTCTATGATGTTGTATTCAGACACACATGAATAGCATCCCATACCTGAAAGGAGCCTAGTGCCAGATCAAAGAAGATCTTGTAGTCTACCAGAGACTCATTTAGAGAAACAAAGATGACATAATGGATTCCAAACAGAGGAATCAGCAGCAGAGTGGACTTAGCCAGCCTCCTACAAAAACACAACACACTTATCAAACAAAAAGAACACAATACATTCATCAAGCAAAAGAACCTACTACAAATATACTATGTGCTTATCAAACACAAGAACTTGTCATGCTCATTAGTGTTTGGACCTGAATATCAATTAAGCTGTTTTGTGACAATATCTGTTGTAAAAAGTGCGTAAAATCAAATTGAATTGAACTGAATGGTATCTTTATGTGTTTTTGATATAGTGTGGTTGTGGTTGCTGACCAGGATGAACCTATAATCTTTATTACCAGCTGCTCCTTATAGTACCAAACCGCTTTTGTACATTTTTAATCTCACATTAAAACTCCAACACTGGTTCCACGCTGACATTAAAAAATATTGATTTGGTGAAATTTAGGTGGACAGTGGAATTTGTCCACTCAGTGTTTTGTTTCTGCACTCATTAACTTCCTATGAAAAAAGTAATTAAAAAATGTCTGATATAAGAAATAACTTACATACATCTCTTCTATGAAGGGCTTTTCAAATATGTATTTTTTTTTAAAGCCAGAAATGTCTAGGTGATGTTACCATGCTCAAAGCACAATTCCATCAAGTAAAAGGTACATGTGGTAAAACAGTACCCAACTTTTTGGTAACATGTAACACTTTCTATGAATGTCACTTTTGTGAACATCTATAAACACATTTATAACATGTTATAATGCATTCATAAGGCATTATAAACATGGCTATACATATTTATAAAAACACATTACATGTTATAGCTATGCTTATTATGCATTATCTAAGGAAAGTGAAGCATTCACTTGAGCGAGGCTTCAAGTTGAATAATTTACAGATACACTAAAACACAAACTACAATGACAGCACCCTACTATCCTCTCCCTCTCCAGGCCTTCACTCCACAGTAACTTCATGCCAGTGTGATGTCAGAGGGGGTTCAGGTGAGGGGCTGATAGATACTTGGTTTGCTGTGATGCACCATTTAAAGTGAGAGGTAAGAAAAGGTAAGAAAAGTGCAGTGACTTCTTTGACACTGACAGTATAACATAACAAAACAATTTATAATGTGTAATAAACATGGCTATAAAGTGTAATTCAGTGTAATCCATTTTTATAAATATTTATAACCATGTTTATAATGCCATATGAATGCATTATAACATGTTATAAATGTGACATTGATAGAAAGTATTACCAACTTTTTTCTTAATTTACCACTATTTTACCATGATTAACATTATATATAAAAAATATATAAAACTTGTATTTTTTACTGGTTGTTTTAGATAGTAAATACCTTCTTTGAATTATTCACTCTTTTAAAAACATTCTCTCTCTTTTTGTTCAGCTTTTTGTTTAACTGAACAAAAGGTCATTGTTCAGCTGAATAAGATAAATTCATGAAGAGCCACATTTAGAGCCACATATCTAAACTAATAAACTAATGACTAAAACGTTTTTACACTCATTTTGATCATTTTAAGCTAATTAAATCAAAGATTTTTTTGTTTTTATTTTATTTTTTATTTCATTTATCATAATTTTAAAAACAAAGATTACATCAATACATATTTGAAATCCTCATTTGTCACTGACCCATATAGAAATAATTTCAGTTTTTCTGTTGACTGATAAGAACTGCTCAATCATCTTTACCAGCCCTGGATTGCTGTGACAAGACCAGCCCTGAAATTACTAGATATATATCTTACCTCACTGCACTCTATGACCGGTGATAAGCTCCTGTTCAGTGCGCACGGAATCAGTCTGTTTTTCCATTTTTTTTTTTTCAATTTTTTCCACACCTAGTAGTTTTCTGTGTTTTAATAACATATAGTGCAGGTCATGTTGATTGTGTGCATAAAAAAAGTATAACTCCACTTAACATCTCCCATCAGACACACCAGAAATAGATTACTAAATATACATAGAACCTCTTAATATGTATGAGCGTATTTCTTATTTGCCCTGGAGCTGAGTTTGTAGCTAATGTTCTTGGCATCTGAATGTGAGGGCACACCACATGCACACACACCACTACTAGACTACTAAAATACAAGGCTTACAGTTTCTTTTTCACCACAGGGAGATATTATGTCTCTCTTTTTATTTCTCTGTCTTTCTGTTTCAGATTTCATGCTTAAGGACAAATGAATGTGTGCAAACAGACTTGTGTAGAAATATGACAGGATAACATTGTCAGAAACAAGAAGCATAAAATTCCAGGCTTGATATGCCCAAAGGTGTATTATTCAGTAACTACATGGAAAACAGCGTAAACTTTGAGTTAGTCTTAAAGAGGATTTCCGCCTATCTTTAAATATGTATACATAATCCTTTTGCTAAGATGTAAATGAAGTCATTCTGAGTGGTTTAATGTGAAATTCTTAATTCTAGAAAACATACAATGAAAGTTTCTACATTGTCACAAAAAATTTACTTTGCAAATATATTTTTTGTTCATCAGGATATAAAAAACATAAATGTACCCTCAAAGGTGCAACAATGGTTTTGAGGTCCAATTGTATACCTTAAATAAATGCATCTTAGTACCTTTCCATAATGAAATGTTTTAAAGCAGATCAATAAAATTAAAAGGCTGAAGAGAAGACAGGGTCTACAGAGCCAATACAAGTTAAAAATGTATAATTGCAATGGGTTATGGTACAATTATGCTCCCTAACTGAAGGTACCTCCCACAAAGAAAGTTATCACATGAAATGAAATACACAACTTGATGCCTGAGGGATGAGCTCTGAAATGAGATTTTAGTCTAAAATGTGTTTTTTAAAATGCATTAATGGTTATAACTGGTCATTCACCCTGCAAGCCACTGACCATTGGTTTGACCCAAACTCTAATTTACCTTGGTGGATAATTTAACAAGACATGGCTTCCAATTTTGAGGATTTGTTTATTGTGTGGGGATTCTACAAAAGAAAATGTGCAATAAAGTTTGGGCCAATAATATGCTTCAAACCTTTAAAACAGCAGCGAAGAGTAGGGGGATAAAAATGAAATGGCCTAATAGCAATCTTTTAACAGGTAACAAATCTTTTATTCAAAACTCATGGACAGAAAAATGGATACAGGTTCTTGAAGTTATCAATGGCAGCAAATATCTCTCTTTTTTATGAACTTAGCACATTATGGTATATTCATTATTCAACCATTATTCTTAGGGTCACACGGACCCTGACCTAACCCTAAAAGATACCATCTGATGCAAAAATTACTAGGAATGCATGTCTGGCTGACTTAACAGCCCCCTTATGATCTGTCCATACATCACTGGCTTCATACACTACTAAACATTTTCTAGCTGCAACTATCATCTGCAAGAATCAACAATGCAGTCACTAGAACTCTTCCTTCATGGAATGCTGGAACTAGCAAAGTGAAATACCTTTTAGTTGCCTAACGCATTCGTGTTGGCTATAATGTATATAACGTTGTTACTGGCATAACATACATTTCAAGTGTCCTATGCTATATTTTTGATTAGTTTATGTTGTAATGCCTCATGTTGGTGTGGGTGGGGGATGGGAAAGGTGGATTGTTAGGCATTTCTTTGAAAAGTAAAAAAAAATCAGAGAAAAATGCTTTCATGGTAGAGAGATGGAAATGTAGGCTGTTGTGAGGAAAAATAATGAAAGCTTAGTTTTTTAACACTATTTTTTTGTTTTGAACATGGTTTTTGGATGGTAAGTAAAATAGCTGTTTTTGTTGTAGACATTGTGACCCCTGGTTCCTATTAGTTGATAGGTTTCTCTGCAATGCACCATTCCACATTAAAGCAATCTTAATGACTTAGTTTACATGTGACCATTTTTTAAAAATTAATAATAATTATAATAAACAGTGTTGCTGTTTGGCGCAATAATACAGAATTGATACCCGCAGGCATATGTCTATATACTTAGTATTTTACAATGGTGGTGACATGAGGTTTAATGAGGTATATATGCAGTTTATCCAATGAGATTTGAGAAAGGACAATGTCCATTTTATTAAATGCAATATATGGTGGTCTTCACTCAACATTTCTCATGACTACACACACAGACTTACTCACCTGTATTGTGATTGGTCATTACCTCCAACGTCAGGGCAGCGCAGCTTCTTCAGCAGAATACGAATGATGCTGATGAACAGTACAAAGTTTACCTGAGACAAAAAAAGACTAAAAAGTTAGATTAAATATTCAGAAGTTTGTAGACACATGCTCATCCAACATTTAGTCTTAAATTGAAGGTGTTAATATGGAGTTTGTCCCCCTTTGCTGCAGTAGCAAGACTTTACATTAGATGTTTGAACACTGTTGTGAGGATTTGATGGCATTCAGTACGAAGAGCATTAGTGAGCTCAGGTACTGATGTTGGATGATTAGTTGTGGATCACAGAAACCACTCTAGTGCATCCTAGAGGTATTGGACAGCAAGTACTCCAGAGAAAACAGTTCCACTGCTCCACTAGCCAGTGTTGGGGAGACCCCTCTAGCCATAACATGGTGTGGCAAGCCCCACTGCAGAGAAGGACTGAAAAGTCTAGCTGGCTAGCTGAAGCCACTAAAAAGTGGCCAGCATAGTGTTGGTTTTGGTTGTGTTTGCTTATTTTGTGGGAAAATAAAGATATGGCTGCAGCTCAGAATCCTGCCTCCAGTGTCCTTTTTGAGCCCAGGGTAGCACATGCCGTGCTACACATGGCATTGAAGATGATGATCCTAGGCTCATGTGCAGCTCCTGCAGAGTGTCTTATTCTGTTGGCAATGCCTTTATTTGAACGTTATACAAGCTGTGCGTATGCACAGTTAAACATCTTGAAGTAGCTGAATTCACTGTAATTACAAAGGCTCTCTGGATAGCATTTGAAATGTGTACATGTACATTAAAGAGACGTTTGAGAACAATATTGATTAAGCTGTTCACACAGTAACTTTCTGTGGCCCCACAAGAAGTGATTCAGATGGTTACATATGCCAGCTCTATTTTTGGCACATCTTGTGATAATCCTCTGCCTAGTGGTGTCAGAGCACTGGGTAGGCTGGCATATGCAGAAAGTGACAGGGGCCTTGATTTGTTCCAGTAATGTTTTTATGTCATAATCATTATGCTAAAAGCTGTAATATGCACAGGTAGCGCTTTACTTAAAGGATGCATTCATAAGGCTACATGACATCTACAGTGGTATGAAAAAGTTTGAGTACCCCTGGTCAAATTACATGTTGTGCTGATTTTCTATGTCTTGTTGATGTGTAAATCCTCACATTAAATATTGAGATCTCCAGATCTCTGCATGCCCAGTTAATGGAAAAAAATGAATGCTATACAGGGCCCCTATCATTGAAAACTGCATTTTCTTTGCTATTAAAAAAAAAGATTGATACAGTATGTAGACTTACAAATCACACAGTGCACTTTGCACTCCATACTGTCCATATACAGAAGAACCTATTTTTAATTGTATTATTTGATTATATTCTCAATCCACTTTTCTTTGAAGGGAATTTTTGCTATGCCTATAACAGGTGGCACAGATTATGTGATAAAGACAGAGATTGGTAATTGTAAAGCAGAGGTTCCCTCAGATGTGAGAGAAAAGAAGGTGCTGTTTTAATCTTATTATCTGCATGCTGTCCTTATTTGCATTTAGGTGTTGCTTTTAGCAGATTTACCATCATGGAAAACACGATTGGTCCGTTGATGACCCATATGGGCACTGGGTGATCATTCCGCTCCCAGCAACTAGGGAAACCACACACACACACACACACACACACACACACACACACACACACACACATACAGAAAGACATTATTATCACCATGCTACCATCCAGTAATTGCTGTGATACTACACTCATTAGCATGTCTGCTCACTAGCATGTCTGTCACTCAGAGACTTGCATGTTTGTGTGTGTGTGTGTGTGTGTGTATTTCTTTCACTCACTCTGTGTTCTCTAGCTGATGTCTTGTCAGAATCCATGCAAACACAAAAACTGCAGGGACTCCTGACACACAAACAAACACACACACACACACACACAGAATATTTTCGCATTAACACAAAATAGTTCCACAACACTTCAGAATGGAAATGAAAGAGAGAGAGAGAGAGAGAGAGAGAGAGAGATCTATAAGAAAAAACACAGAAGGGTCAGTGATCACCCAGCTAGTTTCTATTTGTCAGCACCTGTATAATACCTGGATGAACACTGATTTTTTTTGGTGTAATCAACATGAATTGTTCACACCGTGTAGTAGGTAGCTGGAATTTTAAAGTGGTGTAATAAAATTTAAAAATGGATTTACAGTTTACCAGTACTGTGCAGAAGTCTTAGGTAGCCATGAGAATTGTTTAAAACTTATCTTGCCAGTTAATGTGTTTTGATAAAAAAAAATGAAATTATGTGGATAGAAGAACATAGTTAGAGTAACACAAATTTAGTTCCCGATGTCTCAGTGCTCTCAATTCACTGTATGAATTTGTTAAATTCCATCGCCAGCACAACTGATTTAATTTAGTTTGGAATTCCACGGATTCTACAAAAATTCAGCATGATAAATTTAGTAAGATATGAATAAAGCTATCCAGAGTGGTTTGATGTAAAATGTTCGCATGTTCACTGATCATTATGAATAGCAAATAAAGTGGCTAGGTTCATATTGTTATCACTGCTTTCACTATCTCCAATATCTACAATGACGTTTTTCACATCAAACAGACAATGACTTTGTTTACATTTCAGTGATTGAATTATTCAAAATCACTGGAAATCCCCTTTAATGAATCATCGATTTGCCAAACTAGGTATTAGACGGTAATTGTAAAAGTCTACATGAGATTCATGATATGTTCTTAAACCACGGAATTGTTTATTCCTTAAACAAGTGTGCATAGATTTTGTTCTTAGCTAACAACAAATCCCAAAAAGGAATATCACAGTCTTAGTAAAAACTCTGTAAGTGGGTTTTAAGGCATTTCTTCTTAAGAACGGTTGGTGAATGATGCCCATTGAGCTGAAACTGAGCTGAGTTGAAATTAACTGAATTGGGAGCTGGACAGAATTAGAACTTAAACTTCTCGCACCCCAGCCGATCATCAGGTAGGACAGGAAGCGTGTGCTTTCGGCGAACGTGACAAGCAGTAATGTGTGCAAGTAAAGTCCCTCCACCAGCAGCCAGAAGAAATTAGCCATGATGAAGTAATGGAAAAACACCAGACTTGCTCGGCAGCCAACCTGTTATGAACATAACATGTCAATACGGACTTTAGGAGATATCATGTCAGATATGTGCAATTGTGTGTATGAATCTTACCAGTGAGGGCTGGTTGCTGCAGTGTGTGCTATGTGAAAACAGAACACTATCCTTAACCAGTACAGCCACAGCTCTCAGGATAAAGGAGAGAAACAGGTTCACATGGATGTAGTTGCGTGTGCAATGCAACCTCCTACAAGCACATACACACATAAATGAAGCATTGCATACACCATTAGGAAATAACACACATGGAGAGGCTGTGTTTATGGCCAGGACCAGAAACTAATTTTACAAGCTGAGACTCCAACACAATGATAGAGATGCCAGAGGCTACAATAATAATAATTATCATCTTGAGTGGCCAGAACCATCAACCTCAAGGACCCTTACATACAGCACTAACCTCTTAACCTCTTGACAGTTATCAACCCACACAAATACTGATTGACCTATTCTCGAGATTTCACACTATGTAAGGGACATCACATGCAGCACATGCAAAGACCAACCCTTCAGTACTTCATTCTATCAGTAATCCCAAAGTCATCCTAAACATGTTCAGTGGGTTATGGGGTGATACAGTCAATTGTTCAGAGAATAGCAGCTCCTTTATTTGATTCACAAATTGTCTTTCTTTCTGTCTATTTCCTTTACTCAGTAACAGCTTCTTGGCAGCTACACATCCTTTCAGACTCATAGCGTTGAGTTGTCCTTGGTGGTCTATCAGGTCTTGCACAATTATTAGGAATTCCATTTTCTCCATAACTTTGGCTAATTTTTTGACCTCAAGTACTGGAAGTTTGTTTTTGAACATATTTCCCTGTGGCCTGACTCCTTATGTGTGTGGATTATCTATCCACATTAATATCTCTTGAAAACAATATATAATTAAAGCCTATTGACTGGAATAAAGGATGGTTTCTGACCTTTGGACACTACATACAATTGCAAAGAGCTGCATATCCATACAGTTTCACAGTCAGGGGGTGTAGTTAAAGTGTATGGATATGCAGCTCTTTGCAATTGTATGTAGTGTAGTGCATGGAAAGTGCAAGTGTATGGAAATGTGTGTGTGCATACATTTTGTTTCATCTAGCACACCTGAATCAACTCATTAATTAATAAGCTCCTCATTCTCTGGGCCAGGGGTATAGAGTAGGGAAAACACAAAAATGTACAGAGTGTGGGGTCACCAGGACTGGGATCAGGAATCCAAAGTCAAGAAAACCATGAGGGGAACATTCTAGCCACTGACACATAAGTATGCACGTTTTACTATGCAGCTAGGACTACTCTAGAATCACCTTGTGGAAAAAAGCTGATGCCCCCAATACTACTAATAATTTACATTTTGGTTTCAACTGTTACCATAACAACAAGAAGCTTGTTTGTTGTGAGGCCAATGCTCATGCTCAGAAAGTAATCATGAACGATTCTGACCAGATTTAAATGTTTACATGATGACTATTGTTCCATTTAATGAATTATTAAAGAAGTACACCTCCACAGAATTTAAAAAGCCAACTGCCAATATTAGACTTGCTGGGGTTTATTGAGGAATGCTTTGTCAGTGGGCCATAATCTTAAAGTAGAATGTCTGCATTACTCAGGGCTGCCGGAAGCATAGTGGTGAGTGAGCATTCGCCCCACCACTTATCAGAGCACTGTGGCGATGCCCCACTAATTTTTTGAGTCCAGGATAATAGCACATAAAAACCTCTGCTTTCCCTAAACTGCATAAAACACTGATCAGCATGAACAGACAGAGTAAAACTCTGATCAGAATCTCCATTTCAGCTCAGAACTGCTCAGTACTGTCTGCACAACCTGCTGCTTTAACATTTTACTCTTTACAAATGCTTATACATATAAGTGTTTTGAGTATTGATCAGATGTTTTGCAGGGTTGATTCCTGAACTGATTCCTCTGATTCCTGAACTGCGACAAGCAATAAAACAATGATATGCCTTTAATTACAGGTTGTGGAGAAAATTTTTGGCCCAGCATTGACCACCTGGTCAGTTAAACTTAATTTGGTACTCCCAAAGATGATAATTTTCTGTTTTCATGGTGGTGAATGTAGAGTAACAGAGAGCTTGCATCCCTGCAAAACTTCTGATCAATAAACAAACACCCACAAGTGTAATTTAGTCCACTTTAGCCTTTGCAGTCCACCAGTCCATTTGAACTAAAGGAAAAAGATAAAATATTACAAAATCAAACTGACTTTAGAGATTGAACTGAATATAAAAAAGACAGCCTGATGTTCTTCAGAGATGTTAGCTAACAAATATTGCTTTCTGAGGCTGCAGCTACTGAAGCAGCATCAAAACAAACACTGACACTGTTCATGATCAGGTTCAGAAGTGGGTAGAGGAGCCTAAATCAACACCCATGTAAAAGTATTGATACTTGCTTAAAATAATTAAGTAAAAGTGCTTTCCTAAAAACAACTGGAGTAGCAATTATCAGGATAGGACCTGAAGATTTTGTAGCTCTGTTCTTCATTTTGGGGACAAAAAAGGAATTAGTAATTAAATATGAGCAGCTAAAACATAACAGAGTAACTTAGTAGAATTAATATGATTTAAAAATACTCAGGAGAGTAAATATCCATTAATATTTTACTGAAGTACATGTACTTCAGTAAATGTGGCCTAATTGCATTGCGCTACTCAGCCAACAATTTTTTTTGAAGCAATATATTTTGCCCCACCACTTTCGGAGGTGTGGCACCACCCCTAAATGACCCAAACAACTCACCTGAACATGCAGAGGATGGCACTGCCTGTTGTCAACACAATGAGAGACAAACTATGACCAAGAGTATATAACGTCTTCACCACCATGTAGAACACCAACTAAAAACACATTAAAACAGAATTATGAAGCAGAAAATACTAAAACTTTACTGGAATAATTCTGTTCAACTACATTTTGAAGAAAGAAAACAACATTTTATAGTTACAAATCATTTCAAAATACAATGAGATTACAGTGAGAATACTGGACATAAAGCAATATAAGCAATAAATATTTTACTAAAATCAACACGCTGCTGTTCTGTGTGTAAACCCATCTTGAATGGTCTTAGAATTGTTATTTATATACAACTGAATCATTGAAAAAAATAGTTTTATAGAATTTTCCATTTGGTCTACCAAAAATATGTTTACTTTTAGTTCTAACACGTTTATTTAATATGAATTACTCTCACTTTACTCAACTAATAATTTCTCTTAAGAGGATTTAACCACACCTTGAGCTTTAACTCCACCAAACACACTCCTACAATAAGCACAGTTTTTGTTCCATTTAAAGAAGTGTTTATGCTTCATAGGTCTCTGTGAGCACTGTGTTTAGATGAGAACATTTAGCTGAAGAACTCGTCTGAATGATTGAACATTCCTGATACCTAAATATTTACCTCAGACTACTGACAGGATCTCTCAGCTAATAGGTCAACACCACCACACACATTCACTCACTGACACATGCACTCACACACTCACTCATGTTAAAAGTTATTGCTGCCCTTTTAGCTGTAGCCAATTTTAACTGCATATAAATGGACAGTTGCTCAGGGTGTATAAATTATAGTTTATCATTTTTTTTGGTTGTTGTTACTGTTAGAGTCACATTGGTTACTGTTACTCTTTAGAGTCACATTTTATCCTGTTAACATACAGGGCCCTATTTTTGCTACAACATATTAGCAGCAATCAATCTGATAAATCCATTAAGATTGGTGCAGCAACACACTGGAAACTGGAAATGTGCAGTAAATAAAATCATGGAATAACAGCCCTCACAATCGTTATGATACTTTATGCCAGTAGATTGATATGATTACTTATTAGAGGTCTAGAGTTATTACTATTACTATTACTATTGCTGTACTATTTCAATGTAATTACATGAATATGTCATTCACTGCATACCTAGTTATGTAATGAATAACACACAGTAGTGGCCAAAAGTCAGAGACCACCCTTTTAGTATTTTTGGCCATTAATAGCTAAATTAATGAATTTTTCAGCATCAATATATCAGAAAATTACACAGACGTCTCAACACCTAAATTTAATATCAAATTTCAGTATAAAGAGTGTCCACCATTTGCCTTATTTATAGCTTACATTCTTTTACAACTGCTTTCAGTTCTTTAAAGAACACTGCATTTATCCATGCTTCTGTGTAAACACCTCCACCAAAATTCTGTCTTTGGAGTTGGTTGTATTTAGACTCATCAGTCCATGAAACCTTAGTCCACATCACAGATGTCCAGTTTCAGTGTTGCTGGTGTAAAAGTTAGTGTCTCTTTCACTGGTAACATAACGTCAGAGAGAACATCTTCTGTTGGGAGGACATAGTTGTAACTGGCAGAGGGTAACACTCAGGGCCTTCTAGGCCTAATTAATTCTGGAAATGATAACCCCATTTCCAAAAAAGTTGGGATGCTTCAAAGACAACATATCAAATGCTGAAACACAGAAATTTTTATTGTTTTTTGAATAACGCTGCATGTTACTCTGTGTATGCTGTTACTTCTATTGCAGAAATGTCACAGCCTTTTATACACTGCTTGTAGCTAAGCGGCCACATTCATTACAAGTGCAAAATTAGTTCCAAAACTACCATGATGTGCTCAGTGGAAGTAAACAGGGATTTTACAGCATCACACAGTTTCCCAATGCACTTGCCACAGAGTTCACTCACTATCACCAACACAATGTGTCAATAATTCTCTTAAAGTAGCTAGCTGGAAGACAGAGCATCTCAGTATTCCTAGCAGTTTGTTGGTTTTTGTTTATTTTTCTTATTATCATCAAATAAAGTTACTTTTGAGTGATAATATGCTTTCTTGATGGTAAAGGATAGGTTTGGGTGCATTTTACTCATATTTATTGTACACTATATGGCCAAAAGCATGTGGACACCTGACTGTCACACCTGTATGAGCTTGTTGAACATCCCGTTCCAAAATCATGGACAATAATATGGAGTTTGTGACTCTAACAGCCTACATTCATCTGAGAAGGCTTTCCACGGGATTTTGAAGTAAGTCTGTTTGAACTTGTGCTCATTCGGTCAAAAGAGCCTTTGTAAGGTGAAGCACTGATGTCGGATGAGAAGGCCTGGCTCGTAAGCGACATTTCAATTTGTCTCAAGTGTGTTCCCTGAAGATAAGGTCAGTGCTCTGTGTAGGCCACTCCAGATCCTACACACAAAGCTTGCTAAGTTATGTCGTTATGGGCCTTACTTTGACTACAGGGGCGCAATCATGCTGGAACAGGTAGCAGCTTTCCCAAGCTGTTGCCACAAAGTTACAAACCTATAAATGTCTAAAATGTATATTGTAGCATTAACACTAAGGGCCTAGCCCAAACCCTGAAAAACAGCCCCAGATCATTATCCCTCCTCTACCAAGCTATACTGTTGGTACTATGCATTCCTGTAGGTAGCAACCACCAAACCCAGATTCTTCCATCAGACTGCCAGATAGTGAAGTTACTGCTCCCGAGAACATGTTTCTACTGCTCTAGAGTCCAGTGCCGAGACGCTTTACACTGTACTGGCCGATGCTTGGCATTGTGCATAGTGATCTTAGACTTGTGTGCAACACTTTCCAGCCATGGAAATCTATTTCATGAAGCTCTGGATGTACAGTTCTTGTGCTATTGTTTCTTCCAGAGGCAGGCTGGAACTCCGTACTGAGCGATGAAACAGAAAATAGGTGTTTTTACGCACTCTACGCTTCTGCACTTGGCAGCCCTCCTCTGTGAGTTTGTGTGGTCTATAGTTTCATGGCTGAGCTGTTATTGCTTCTAGACACTTCCTTTTCACAATAATAGAACTCACAGTTGACCAGGGCATGTCTAGCAGAGCAGAAATTTGTGGCAAAAATAGTATCTTATTACAGTTACATGTTTAAAGTCACCATGCTCTTCAGTATGACCCATTTACTACCAATGTTTGCCCATGGAGATTGCATGGCCATATGCTTGATTTTGAATTTCACAATTAGGAGGGGTGTCAGAACAACTTTGACCATACTGTGTATATTAACAATGATGGTGTTGCAGTTTACCAGTCTAGTTTTTACTACTAACATACAGGTAACACATACAGTTTTCATACAGGTAAACTGGTTGTGGCCTCTGATCAGCTTCTGATAAAACTAGCAAAGACTGAATTGAAGCATTTGTCACTGTGTTTGCAAACTGTGAAATTAGACCTCTGCATTAAACCCATCCATGTAGTGAAACACCCACATACATGCACACTAGTGAACACACACATGAGGGGACAGTGAACACACTTGCCCAGAGCAGTGGGCAGCCCTATCCACAGCACCCAGGGAGCAATTGGGGATAAGGTGCCTTGCTCAAGGGCACTTCAGTCATGGAATGTCAACGAGGGGATCGAACCGGCGACCACAGGGCTGGTTCCCTAACCTCCAGCCCACGACTGTCCCTATACAAAATAACAATAGAATCCCAAGAAATAGGTGATTCTGGTCTATTTGTAATAAGTTGCTTATTACATATGGAGCAGTCTTATAATTATTCTTAAGTGTTCTTTGAAAACAATATTTATTCAATACTCTTGTCAGTTGAGTGTTTGCGGCAAAGCACACTTTAAATGTCAACTGCATGTCAATATTTTGAGCTGTGTCTTGACTTGCCTTGATTATTTTGAGTTCTACTTATGCAGGTTTACTGTGTAGCACACACATATACGCACCTTGTCCTGTGGTGTCTCAGAGCCACACACGCTGGTGATGTTGGGGAAAACATCAGACCAACCATCGACCGTGCAGTTCTTACTGATATTCCCTACAGAGACGGGGTGAAGAGTTAGTGGGAAGCGAAAACATGAGAGCTATTTTTATGCCTAAATCCTTCTTATATTCTTACTTACATGAACCTTAAACACATTCACATTCATATTTCTGTGTGCTCCAGTGTAAGCTGTATGAGCATGTGTTTGTGTGTACACTGATTTTCTTTTTGTAGTCATGCCCCAATAAGGAACCCTATGTCTAAGCTGTTTTTGTTAATGGGAAAAAAGACTGACTGTTTGCATCCCAGTGATTTAACTAATGCAGTAATCTTGAAAAATTGCCCCTTTAAAACCAGAGCTCATTCGGATGCTAATGGTGAACGACTCAATGTCTGAAGTCTATGTGTATGTGCATGTGTGTACCATTGCGGTTGAAGAGTGTTTTGAGCACAGGAGGGCAAGGAATGGTGACAGATTGCCCAACCTCAGCCCCATCCCAGCAGGAGATATTATCCCAGAAGCCCTTACAGCCAGAACCTACACACATACACACACCCACACACACACACACACACACAAAATCATTGCTTTTTCATAAGTTTCCTTTGAGAAAGTACAAAGTACATGGCTTCACATTCTTCCCTGAAAATGAAGAGAGAGAAAGAGAAAGAAATAGTGAGAGTAGAAAGGGGGAAGTGAGAAAAAGATGGCAAAAAAAAAAAAAGATGGCACTCTTCTTACAATTAAATCCAGATAAGGCACGCAAACACACACACACACACACACACACACACACACACACACACACACACACACACACACACACACACACGTAAATACAAAGCTGAAATGAAAGTCTCTATGTGTTAAAGGCAAGTGTGTGTGTGTGTGTGTGTGTGTGTGTGTGTGTGAGGTACCACTGGAATCGGTGCTTTGCTGCTGGTTAAGCCGTGTCAGGCATTCCTCCTTTGCCCTCTGCAGCTCCTGGTAAAAATTACAGGTTGGGTGTCTTCCACACACCTATACAACACATCAAGATATGTATTAAAGACAGAGTATATCCTGACAGGTAACTAAATTAAGTACACATCCTTCTTTCTACACTGATTGGCCATTTTATCATGTCAGTGCACTTATCATTATCACTGTTATTTGGGTGCAACGCGGTCACGCTGACATGATGGTGGTATGTTAGTGTGTGTTGCGCTGGTATAAGTGGATGAGTTTTAAGCACTGGGTATCACCAAACAAACGCATCCAGCCAACAGTGTCCTGTGGGCAGTGTGCTGTGGTTATTAACGAAGGACCAACAGATGTCTAACACAAAGCACAGCAACAGATGAGCTATCTTCTCATACATGGAACAAGCGCTAAGTTCACTTTTCAAAACTTTTTACACTCTTTTCTGCAAATACTCAGCACAGCAGTTCATTTTATACATTCTCGACAGCTACAAAAACAGAAACATTTCAAAATAAATCCATTCTATTAAAGCATCCATGCAACAGGAGCATTATGCCAAACACAGCACAGTCACCTCAGAAACACTAGCTGTTAGCATTAATGCAAATCCACTTTATATATATATATATATATATATATATATATATATAAATTAAGTGATCCTTATTAGTCCCACAACTGTAAAGTGAAACACCACATACACACTAGTGGACACACAATAGGGGGCAGTGAGCACACTTGCCCAGAGCAGTGGGCAGCCCTATCCACAGCACCCAGGGAGCAGTTGGGGGTTAGATACCTTACTATCAGCTCAGTGGATCGAACCGGTGACCATTCTGGTCACAGGGCTATTCACCATGCGGTTGCACTGGCTGGGAAACGGACCCGGGTCTCCCATGTGGCAGGTGAGAATTCTACCACTGAACCACCAATGCGCATATATATATATATATATATATATATATATATAATAACACATTAACGCAATCTCAATTTAACGCGATTAAAAAAAACAGTGCTGGTAACGCAAGTTCTATTTGGTCCTGCAAGTCATCTGTAGTTCATGTTGAGACTTGACTGTGCACAGCATCTCTCATTAAGAGTAGAGGAGTAAGTGTTTGTGTTTACATGCAGAGATTTTTGCCAATCTGATTGAATACAATCGGATTACAGATTCAGACTGAGGTGCTTATCTGCTCACTCTATTCAACTGTCTGGTGGAAAATCTTCATTTACGTGCTTGCTACAAGTAATCCGATGCAAAATGACATGCATGCGTGGAGTAGCACTTGGAGTAAACGTTGCCGTGACAGCGAACATCACGTACTTACACGTTCCGATTGGAGTGTAATCAGATTCAGGCGTTTAAATGGTTATAATTCTTCTATTCAATGGATTATTTAGAGGTTTACCCACCTCGTTCAATCGGATAGAAATTGTGTTCCAAATGGCCTCAATCGGACTAGACTGTTCTGATTGAGGTGTTCACATGGACGAATTCTATTCCAATTGAGCTGTTATTCGGATTATTAACAGCTTATTAGGCTGCATGTAAACGTGGCTAGTGAGTAGCCACGTTTACATGCTTTTTACAATGCTGTAGCACTGTGATACGACACTACATGTCTTTAATGAAGTCCAACTTTGTGTGATTTATTTTTGTTTGCACAGTGCTGTGAAGTCCTATAGGCTGTGAATGAATACAACTTCAGCACAATTGAAGTTTTATTTAGTTTTTTTTTCTTTTGTTACACATATCTGAACTGAGACACAGTAGTATGTGACTACATGGCTTATATTTGAGACTACAGCTCCCTAATCTATTACAAATCCAATTTTATATTTTGTAGGTTCAGTATTACTGCCTAGTATGTGAGTGAATATAACTCCCTTACAGTTTTCTCTTGTCACAGCAGTTTAATAACCCTGCAGTATAACACTGCAGTATACGTTTAAGACTATTATTATATTATTATTATTTAAAAATTAATGTAGTTAATGTACACATTTGAATCTTATGAATCATATTGTACAGTCGCATGTGAGTTTCAACACACCGAGTCCAATTACCTGCTTTGTTGATTTTTTAAGTGAAAATTAGTTAACAAATCCTTTACAGATAGCACACCTAAATGTGGCATTTTCTGCTAATTTTAGTGCTCAATTTCTATTTGAAGAGTTTAACATACTGGAAAAAATGAAAGATACAATATAAAATGTGCTACAACTAACACAAATGTGCTGAATTTTAATCTGAAGTTAAATCTAGCAAAATGAACACTAATTGCACATTAAAATGTACTCTTGCTCTCTCGCTCTCTTTCTCTCTCTCTCTCTCTCTCTCTCTCTCATACACACACACACACACACAAACATTACTTACACATTCTCTTCGAATGACACAAACAGATACATACACATTATTAAAGAGCTCAGTCTGAATTAATCATAAACACACAGGGCACAGTGGTTAGATGCTGCATTGATAGTGACAGTATGAAAAGCTGCTCTAAATGGAAATTGTTTGATCTTCAGGCTGGGGCAAGGCACAATAATCACTATTATTAAAATCAAAATCTGACAATGATTTCATACCCTGCTCATAAATGGCCTATATTTGGGTAGATTATGAAAGGGATTTTCTTACCTTTCATTTGCCTGAGATTTGATATTACACTTTCATTTTCTTAGAGAATGTCTATGAATGTGCATATATTTA
The DNA here is from genome assembly GCF_015220715.1 of Pygocentrus nattereri. Taxonomy (NCBI): domain Eukaryota; kingdom Metazoa; phylum Chordata; class Actinopteri; order Characiformes; family Serrasalmidae; genus Pygocentrus; species Pygocentrus nattereri. Next base: position 22,974,524 of record NC_051229.1, read on the forward strand.
AAACAGACTACCATTCATTTCTAAAGTAATAAACACAAATCTAAAGACATGAAAAGGACTCTACAGACATCAATAACTTTCATTGGCCAAGACAACATTGTGTGAAAAGAATGTGAACTGTATTGATGCAGAGTGTCATTGTCATAGCTACAGTTGCATGCAGAAGTTTGAGTGACTCGTCAAAATACGTTTTGCTGATTTTCTAAGTGAAAATCACATTGGGAAAAAATTAAAACATTATACATGCCCTCTACAAAAGTTTAAATTTCATATATATTTTTTCCCAATACATTACATTGAGCAAATGAATAAAACTGCACTAAAATGGGCAGAAAATGCCATATTTGTTTGTTCTCTGTAGAGCATGTTAGAGCATGTGTTACCATCAACAAAAGATGTAATTAGATGTAAATATATTTTGTTTCTAGTCATTTCAGTTGCTCCAGTAATCATTTATGTTCACATAATATCAAGAGCAGCAAAAAAAAAAAAAACACAACAAAAAAGGAATGACAAGCATTTTATTTGACAACAAGGTACTCAGAATCTCTCTACACACAGAAAAGAGAGAGAGAGAGAGAGAGAGAGAGAGAGAGAGAGAGAGAGACTCAAATAGACTGACAGACAGAGAGAGAGAGACTAACATCAAATGTGTGAATAAGTTTGCTACACATATTCATGGAAGGGAGATCAATACATGCAATCACACAGTCCCTGGTTTGTAGTGCAATTGCACAATAGAGAGAGGTTCTACAACAATGGGAACTGTTTTTTCTAACAGTGGGAGAAAATGAAAAAGGCAGAGTCTGTTGCACTTTTAAGTCTTATAACTACAGTGACTCAATGGTTTCAGGCTCCACACAAAGAGCTCTAACACACCAATGACAGGGGATTCTTGCAATATGATGGCCCTGAGTTCCTCAACCTGCTCATCAAAAGGGCTGGCAATGAGCAGAAGTAACTCTACTGTTCATAAATAAAGGGTAATGAATAATAAATGAAGCACAGGTGTGGCAACTATACCTACTTCATTACTTTACTCAGTTCAATTCAGTGAACAACCCCACAGTCACAACCAGCAAGGCCTGTGATGGCAAAACACAAATCCTGTGCACCTTTCAATACTGTTTTCATTATGCTCCCCTCTGATAACACCTATTAGTCTTCAGGGTCCCCAACTGCAGGCAGTTGTCTCCTGTAAGTGTAAGCTACTTAAAACTCACCTTGTGAAGTGTTGCCACAGGTTAAATGTTTTTGTACTGACTTTTAGTTTCTCCTAAACTCTGTCTTTTGGTATGAACTTGTGCATGACCCTGGTCTTATTTCAGAGTGCCTGTTTACCTGTTTGCATGTTGGAGATCACTACATCAGCTGAATGTATACCAAAGGGCATTGGCTTGAGTCCCCTCAGTCATAAAATTATGTTAATGGTGGCCTCTGAGCCACTGAAAAACTTATCAGCGTCTGTGGAGAAGCGCTGGGTGTTTTGTTCTTTTGTCTGGTCCCCTGCGATGTTCAAAATGTCTCTGTCTACGGCTAGGGATAAAAAGCTGTCTTCAGCATTACTCAGGCTAATGTTGGTTTGTTTATATGAAAATATTGATGCAGGTTTGAAGAAGAGAAATGGACTGAGTTAATTCATTGACTCAAGCATTTTTACTGCTATTTAGTAAACAAAATAGTTCACCGCTCTATGGATTATTCTGTCAAACTGATTCAGAGTTGAAAACACAGATTTTGTAATTGACTTTGACTTAGACCTTTTTGTTTAATAAAATGATACATGCATTTTATACATTAGATTCAAGATTGAAGAGTTTTATTGTCATGTGCACAGCAGAACAGGCAGTTGCACTGTACAATGAAATTCTTACTTTGCTGTTCCTCCATTCATCGAATATAATCTTAAGAGAATAAAAAAAGAAAATAAGAATAACTCTAAAAACCTTAGTAACAAAGTGAATGTACAAGTAAAAATGTGCAATATGTGCAAAGTTGAAATGATATTAAAGTTACACGTGCGCATGTGCAAATATGTAGAGCAGCTGTTCATAAAGTACATCAAGTAACAGATGTAAACAGTAAACAGTAGTGTTCTGTGGAAGTAATTGGTGTAAACAGTAAACAATATTGTTCTGTGCAGGTAATAGATGTAAATAGTATTGTTCTAACGGCAGCAGTAGGTAAGGTGCAGTTATCGAGTGCAAAGTTAAATCAGTTCAGATTAGGAGGGGGGAAGAGGTAGTAAGTGAAGTATTCACCAGCCTGATGGCTTGTGAATAGAAACTGTTGGTCAGTCTTTTTGTCCTGGACTTCACACTCCTGTAACCTGTGCCTGAAGGTAGGAGGAGTCTGTGCTGGGGGTGTGTACTGTCCCTGATGATGTTTTGGGCCCTTCTGATGACCCTGGTGTGATAAATGTCCTGCAGTGAGGGGAAGGCTGCTCTTGAGATGGACTGGGAAGTTTTGATCACAATTATACATGATATTAATTCATGAGACATAATATTTTTCATTAAAACACAAAAATCTTTTTTAGTAATTGCAGTAATTAATTAATTGCAGCAAATGTGTTGAAATAATGTCAGTTAACACACTTAACGTTACACACTAGGGGTGGGAATCTCTAGGCACCTCATGATTTGACTCGATTACGATTCAGAGGGCTGTGATGTGATTATAAATTGATTATCGATGAATCTTGATGCATCTTTTTTTCTATACAGGATTTCTTTTTTTCACTGTGTGACAACTTTGTAGTTTTAAAGCAAAGTATTTATAATGATCCATAAAGAATTTATGTCCAATATCTTTTATTAATAAAACAAATGGAAGTGGTTTGGCAAGCGAACTGGAAGGCTCTCATTCACTGCTCTTGTTTGGAGCACATTAGATGCTGCTGCCACTCATCTGCGATAAATCATTGTTTAGAAAGAGGTGTTGCTGTGTCAGTAAAATCTGTTCGAGATCGTACGCTGTATCTCGGCTCCAAAGTGGGCAGCATAGTGCGAGTGACCTGGTTCTCAACAACACAGAACAGACTCTAATCCTTGTCAGTAAAAGTTGTGACAGAGTTTGTAATTCACTTCCAATTTGAGTGGAAGCTTTGACATCGCTTGCTTGAACATTTGGAGACGAATGGACTTATTTGCATTTATAATCAGTGCAGTTGGTTTCCTGGTACGTGAAATCTGCAATGAGAAACTGTCAAACACCAAAAAGTTGTGAAGATGTCAGCTTCTCTTTCGATTCTCCCATTCCACCTTAAATGGTACCACATTTACATTCTGGCACCCTGGGCACCAGAAACTGGCGAATGAGAAGCCTCATAGAACAGTCGAATATTGAGAGACATTTTACAAGAAGCTATTCAATGTTTGAGGAGAATTTATCTGTTGGTAAATTCTAGGGGTAAAGCTAAAGCTTAAAGCAGAACAAAGTAAGTCTGCGTTTTGTTTATATTTTTAGCCTATACTAGGATCACATACTCAGACATATTGGACATTAAATGCTGTGGCTCCCAAGATGGTTTGACTTTGTTGAAAGGACAAAATGGCTCGTCTTAACATTTGTGTTGTGCCTCCTGACCTAACCTGGCTTTTAATGCAGAGGGTACTGGTCGGATTTCTCGCTCATCCAGTTGTGTTTTGGTTATTTGCCACCACAGACTGTCCGGGCACTGCACTTTCACACTTCCAAGTTCCGCCTTTAGCATTCCGTCAACATTATGTTATAAATTAAATATTTTCAAAAATCATTTTTTGACATTTGTGAATCGATTCAGAATCGTCTACATCTGCATCGTGGTGCATCTAAGAATTGAGTTTTCTCCCACCCCTATTACACACTGATTTTCAGACTTTGGGACACATTTACTTCAAAACAATAGGATTTCACTGCTCAATGTGTAGCTAAAATAAGCTTTCTTTTTCTTTTTTTAATATACATGAAAGACAAGAACTCAAATTACTCTCAAATTAAAGCCAAAAGTCTCATATGCATAATTAACTGTCAACTGTTACCCAACATGTTACATTAATCAATGCTAAAATAATGCCTACAAAGCAGATTTGGAAAGGAGAGGTTAACATAGGTAGCTTTGCTTTGCAAAACTGCAACCCTATATGACTCATATAAGCCTATATGACTGATTTGCATTACTCAGTTCAGTTCAATTCAGTGTTTTCTTTATTGGCAAGTCTGCTTTCACTGCATACCAAAAATAACATTTGTTTATCGTCAATAACTGCCAGCTCCTTCCACGTACACTGCTTTTCTCTTTTCATTCTTCATATTCGAGAAAGAGAAGATGACACATCTGTATTGAAACCACATACTGAGACCCTGCTAGTGCAATGACAGGAGAAGCTGCTAATGTAATGAAATGCAATACATACACAGAGCATACACTTTATTAGAAATGCCTACCATGCACTTCACTCACGGGCCATGAGGCCCGCTATATAGGTGTACAATCAGAGACTGTAGACTATCTGTTATCATGCACTATGTTTCAGCAACCCCCTAATCCATTCATTGTTGTTCAGTTTCTGAGCACAGTACCATTGATATTATTTAGGTGGTCTCAATACAGCACTGATATTGACATGTCCACGGGTTAAACTGGTTTTCAAAAGTGGGTTTAAATTGGGTTTCAAAGGCACACAGATTTTTCCCTCTTGCCATCTTGACTCAACATTGAGGTCAACTGGGACTGCTCAGCATTTTATATATGCTGCAGAGCATGGTAGGATGTTAATTAATTAATCTGCATTTCTCCACATTTTTGAGTGCTTTCATTTTTCTGAAGGTAGCTAGCCTAGTTTTCATAGCCAGATAAAACCACCACTGAGATGCCTAAATAAAACATCCTTGTGTACATTTCATGCGAATACAAGTTGTAATTACAATATTTACTGCTTTAGGTTCAGAGTGGTCCATGCAGTTAAGAGCAGCTGTCTGGTGAGAAACTGCCCAGATGAAAGGCGGGTGTAACAGTTAACCCAAATTGTGCACGGCAACACATCAAGATACAGTTTAGTTTCAAAACTACATGGTATGTGATTCTAAGTGGCCAGTGAGTAGGTCAGGCATGCAGATATTACAGCTTATAACATTTAAATTGGTTACTATCAGTAGGCCAATTCCCCTTAATGAGGCAGTCTGCTAAAGTCTGCAGTGTTTTGGTCTGTGAAGACTAGAGCCTGACACATGTGCTTTACTTGAGCCATTTCTGAACATTTGGGGGCCTAATTGAAATCCTTTGGGTGGCTCCCATTTACTCCAATTGTACTATTTTGTGTACCAAAATGAACGTGAATTAATAAATGATAGGAGAAACACGATAAAGAATAATTGACAATATACCACTGACACAGAATCTTTAAACAACAACACTGCCACTTAAAAGTAATAACATAACTTATAATATGTGTTTAAGTGATGTGTGCACAATTTCTATCTGTCTATCTATCTATCTATCTATCTATCTATCTATCTATCTATCTATCTATCTATCTATCTATCTGTCTCTCTGTCTGATTGTCTGTCTGTATCTAGCTATCTATACCTTCCCTTACAGGCATGTACTGCTTTTAGCAGGGTCACCAACCCTGGTCCTGGACCTTCCTGCCTCTAGTCTAGATGTAACCACAATCTGCCACACCTGCTCCAGCTAATTCACTTCTTCGGAAGCCCTGAGTTGGCTGGATCAGATGCACTGGCATCAGATAAAAGGGACGGGCATCAAGTTATAATGCAGGGTGGAATTAAACTCTGCAGGAAAGTAGATCTTCTGGAGTGATGGTGACAGGCTTTTAACAACAAACTGCCCTGCTGTCTACAACCAAACATTCCCCAGATCTGCTTTAACACATTTAATAGTCCGTGTGCAAGCTGATCCTGTTCATCGCGTTAACGAGTGTATCTTTGATCAACTGACCATCAGCGTGTGGTCCAATTAACACGGTCCGCTGCTTTGGTGTGTCCGGGCATGGGTGCCGAGCAGTAATTGGAAACATTATTGACGCTGAGAATGGGCCAAACGTCTGAGCTGTGGATGTGTGGAGCTTGTTAGGCTCACTGACCCAGAATAAAACGGCACTAACTGAATTCATTACGCATTGACTAGAATCGCTCAACAAAGGCACAGGAATGAAAACGCTTTTAATTATCAACTTACACGTCGCGTGGCTCGCAGAACCACCCACGTCATACACGCCACAGACACAGAGCGGAGAAGTAGCTTCTAAATATTACAGCATAATGCAAATGTATTATGACGAAGTAAGTAAAGAAAACGTCAAAGCCAAGTTCACTCACCGCCTGTAACCACGTCGACAGGAGCAAAAACACAGCCAAGAAGCGCTTCATGGTGGCGTCCGCTCTCTTGGGAGTTATTCTTGATGTACACATCGGTACTCGGAGAGAGAGGCGACGGCGCGCGCGCTGTCCCATAGCATGCCGCGCGCCACCGGAGAAACGGTCGTGTTAACACACACACACACACCCACACACACACACACACACACACACACACACACACACACACACTATTCCAGTCAAAGTCAACGTGCACTCTGTGTGAGAACGTGTTCAGTGCTAAGGACGCGAGGTCAGTCACGCAGCGACGTGTCCATTCTGGAGACTCTGCGTCTTCAAAAGGATTTTGTAAATCCCGCGGAAAACGAACTTGTCGGCTTGGGTTGACGTGGAGAAATGTTTCTTTTTAAAGCACCGCGCACTCTGAAAGCGAGTTATCTTATTTCTTATATATATTATCTTATATATATATTATTTCTAGGCAGACGCTGTTCATAGGACAAAACTCACACAGAGACACGCACGCCTTACTGTAATGTAGACGTCACAACGAAAGCGAGTTTTCTTCAATGAGGTCACGGTTCTTTAGAAGCGTGAGAGGAGAGCCCACGCTGATTCTAAAGAGAGAACCAGAGGTGCGGGTGCGTGTGTGTGTCTGCGTAATGTAAGGTTCTGGTTCTGGGCAAACATTCACAGCTGTGGTGACAACCGTCTGTAAACACACTGACACAGCACAGAGCAGCAGCCTGACCGCGGTAGGGAGAGACAGATAATGGGCTCACGAGGCCCCTGGGCACCCGTTCACACTACCTGGCACAAATCCGTTATTTTGCCTAACATGCGCTCAGTGATCTCACAGCAGGTAAAAGTAGTCCAAATCTGATTTCCGTACACAGTTTGATTTATTTGTTGGGCACAATGGCTTTTACATGCTATGCATATCCAACATTAGTCTGAACCATTCATGCTCCTAAAATGACCCGCATGCGCAAAAGAACAGTGCTTCACGTGGCACGCTCATCCAGAGGTAAGCGATCAAAACTGAGTCAACAGTAACAGTAATAATAATCCGGGTGGTTTCAGTTTCAGTCTTTGCCAATGTCACATGAGCTAATAATACGTTCTGATGGCTGAAAGCTGGGCTATCCGCCCAGGATGCGCGCGAGCACGCTATTCGGTCACGGACACTTATTTTGGTTCGCGGCCTTTCATTCTTTACATTTTGCTTTCAGACTTTTAACTTTTCTTTGACGCTGCAGACTCGTTCTCCGTGCTGCCGTGTTCAGACATTTCTTCCAAAATCTCTTTGAACACAATCATTTGCATAAGTCTTCCTGTTTTCTTTCTACAGAAAGCTTAAATGCATGGTTTATGAGGCAGCGCATGAGCAATGTTGAGTTGAAGTGACGTAAAAGTCGAATGAATTCCGATTTGGCTGTTTAGACTGAAACATGTTGAATTTCAGTACCACAGATGAAACCGTCCCAAATCGGAACTGAAAATGTCAGATTCAGTGTTTTTTGCGACTTACACTGCCACACTGACAATACACCCGTGTCATATATATATATATATATATATATATATATATATATATATATATATATATATATATATATATATATATATATGGACACTTTTACCTGCTGTGTGAACAAAGCTATCCAGGCTTTGAAATGAAAGTATGAAAGTGGCTCAGATCAGATTTGAAAAGATCAGGTGTTTCCACACTGGTCTGAAAACTTCAGATCTATGTCACATTAAAGAAGCAATATGCAAACTGTTGAATTCATCAAACTCCAAACACATATCACCAGAAAGTTATGGTGTCCACCCCTATAGTATGAAAAAAGGAAATGCACAATCCCTCCTCTTTTCTCTTCACTCCTCCCCATCCTTACCAGTCTAGAAGATTCATTGCAAACAGCAATGCAGCAGCAAACTTCATCCCTTTACTCGCCAACAGCTGTCTCCAGCAGTGGGAAGCAGCGCCAAGGTTAACTTGTTTTGCTTTGACTGTTCCTTTCATTGGCTACCTGTCCTTAAATGGTCTAACCAGGCAGTACAATATACATATAAGAAAACCTTGAATCTCCATTTTTCCATTTTAATTTAAAAATGCCGGTTGCTCTCTATGTTTACATTTCATGATGAACAAAGAAAATGGCCCCAAATTAAAAATGTCTGGTTCTATTGACTTACATTTAAAAAATTATTTTTTTTGCTTCCTCCTGTAAAGTTGTCATTTTGGAGGTTTTCTTCTGATAACAGTGATATACACTGCTCAAAAAAATAAAGGGAACACTCAAATAACACATCCTAGATCTGAATGAAAGAAATATTCTCATTGAATACTTTGTTCTGTACAAAGTTGAATGTGCTGACAACAAAATCACACAAATCATCAATGGAAATCAAATTTATTAACCAATGCAGGCCTGGATTTGGAGTCACACACAAAATTAAAGTGGAAACACACACTACAGGCTGATCCAACTTTGATGTAATGTCCTTAAAACAAGTCAAAATGAGGCTCAGTATTGTGTGTGGCCTCCACGTGCCTGTATGACCTCCCTACAACACCTGGGCATGCTCCTGATGAGGTGGCAGATGGTCTCCTGAGGGGTCTCCTCCCAGACCTCGACTAAAGTCTGTGCTGCAACGTGGCATTGGTGGATGGAGTGAGACATGATGTCCCAGATGTGCTCGATCGGATTCAGGTCTGGGGAATGGGCCGGCCAGTCCATAGCTTCAATGCCTTCATCTTGCAGGAACTGCTGACACACTCCAGCCACATGAGGTCTAGCATTGTTCTACATTAGGAGGAACCCAGGGCCAACCGCACCAGCATATGGTCTCACAAGGGGTCTGAGGATCTCATCTCGGTACCTAATGGCAGTCAGGCTACCTCTGGCGAGCACATGGAGGGCTGTGCGGCCCTCCAAAGAAATGCCACCCCACACCATTACTGACCCACTGCCAAACCGGTCATGCTGAAGGATGTTGCAGGCAGCAGATCGCTCTCCACGGCGTCTCCAGACTCTGTCACGTCTGTCACATGTGCTCAGTGTGAACCTGCTTTCATCTGTGAAGAGAACAGGGCGCCAGTGGCGAATTTGCCAATCCTGGTGTTCTCTTGCAAATGCCAAGCGTCCTGCACGGTGTTGGGCTGTGAGCACAACCCCCAACTGTGGACGTCGGGCCCTCATACCATCCTCATGGAGTCCGTTTCTAACCGTTTATGCAGACACATGCACATTTGTGGCCTGCTGGGGGTCATTTTGCAGGGCTCTGGCAGTGCTCCTCCTGTTCCTCCTTGCACAAAGGCGGAGGTAGCGGTCCTGCTGCTGGGTTGTTGCTCTCCTACGGCCTCCTCCACGTCTCCTGGTGTACTGGCCTGTCTCCTGGTTGCGCCTCCAGGCAGTTGGGGGTTGTGCTCACAGCCCAACACCGTGCAGGACGCTTGGCATTTGCAAGAGAACACCAGGATTGGCAAATTCGCCACTGGCGCCTCCTCCACGTCTCCTGGTGTACTGGCCTGTCTCCTGGTTGCGCCTCCAGGCTCTGGACACTACGCTGACAGACACAGCAAACCTTCTTGCCACAGCTCGCATTGATGTGCCATCCTGGATGAGCTGCACTACCTGAGCCACTTGTGTGGGTTGTAGAGTCCGTCTCATGCTACCACGAGTGTGAAAGCACCACCAACATTCAAAAGTGACCAAAACATCAGCCAGAAAGCAAAAAGGTACTGAGAAGTGGTCTGTGGTCCCCACCTGCAGAACCACTCCTTTATTGAGTGTGTCTTGCTAATTGCCAATAATTTCCACCTGTTGTCTATTCCATTTACACAACAGCTGTGAAATTGATTGTCAATCAGTGTTGCTGGACAGTTTGATTTCACAGAAGTTTGATTTACTTGGAGTTATATTCTGTTGTTTAAGTGTTCCCTTTATTTTTTTTGAGCAGTGTATAATGGATAAAATTGATAATGAATGTAGATACAAGGAGGTGTACCTAATAAAATCAAAATCTCTCAAAATCATTTCTATGATGTACACTATATTGCCAAAAGTATTCGCTCGTCTGCCTTCACACGCATATGAACTTGGGTGACGTCCCATTCTTAATCCATAAGGTTTAATATGATGTCAGCCCACCCTTAAACTATAACAGCATCAACTCTTCTGGGAAGGCTTTCCACAAGGTTTAGGAGTATGTTTACGGGAATTTTTGACCATTCTTTTAGAAGCGCATTCGTGAGGTCAGACACTGATGTTGGACGAGAAGGCCTGGCTCGCAGTCTCTAATTCATCCCAAATGTGTTCTATCAGGTTGAGGTCAGGACTGTAGGCCAGTCAAGTTCTTCCACACCAAACTCGCTCATCCATGTCTTTATAGACCTTGCTTTGTGCATTGGTGCACAGTCATGTTGGAACATGTTGGGAGCATGAAATTGTCCAAAATCTCTTGGTCTGCTGAAGTATTAAGAGTTCCTTTTACTGGAGCTAAGGGAAAACAACCTGAAAACCCTGAAAAACAACCCCACACCATAATCCCCACTCCACCAAACTTTACACTTGGCACAATGCACTCAGACAAGTATCTTTCTCCTGGCAACCGCCAAACCCAGAGTCATCCTTTGGATTGCCAGACGGAGGAGCGTGATTCATCACTCCAGAGAACACATCTCCACTGCTCTATAGAGACCAGTGGCAGCACTTTACACCACTGCATTCAACGCTTTGCACTGCACTTGGTGATGTAAGGCTTGGATGCAGCTGCTCGGCCTTGGAAACCCATTCTGTACTGTTCTTGAGCTAATCTGAAGGCCACATAAAGTTTGGAGGTCTGTAGCGATTGACTCTACAGAAAGTTGGCGACCTCTGCGCACTATGCGACTCAGGATCTGCTGACCCCTCTGTCATTTGACGTGGCCTACCACTTCGCGGCTGAGTTGCTGTCATTCCCAATCACTTCCACTTTGTTATAATACCACTGACAGTTGACTGAGGAATATTTAGTAATTGAGGAAATTTAACGACTGTACTTGCTGCACAAGTGGCATCCAATCACAGTACCATGCTGGAATTTACTGAGAGTGACCTGTTTTTTTACAAATGTTTGTAGAAGCCGTCTGCATGCCTCGGTACTAGGATTTATACACCCGTGGCCATGGAAGTGATTGGAACACTTGAATTCAATGATTTGGGTGGGTGAGTGGATACTTTTGGAAATATAGTGTACTTACTCAGGGAGACATTTTTTGTTTTAATGCAGAAAAATAAAAAAATTATCCACAAAACTGATGAACATTCAGTTGTTATGTTACATTTTTATGAGAGTTTTGCCTACTGACCCAGACGTTAACATTGTGCTAACTAACCCTGGTCTTTTCTCTAACACAGTTATTGCCAAAAGTAACTGAAGTGAAAGTAAATTTCATGTATTACTTTCTTCAGTACATGACCAGCATCGTGGAGAGAAAACCCAGCAATGCAGGTTTACATTTTTCATATTTCTGGCTGGCTAAGTAGCCAGAGTTGTCAGTGATTTTGGCTTATACACGAAGCTGTGTCACGTTTCTGCAGAAATCCCTGGCTTAACATTTTTAAAGAAATAAAAAGGAATGTAGGATTTATGCAACACTGGTCATAGCTGTAATTAATCGACATCCTGACTACATTTTGTCTTGTGCATTTATCTCATAATGAACCAAAGCTTCTTAGTCCAGTCCTTGTAGACAAGGATGTATATGGGCTTGTAACTGTACAGCAGCAAATGTGGACCTACAAGGCAAGGGTTTCTAGTAAAGTGGCCAGCTTCACTATAAAAACATATAGGTGTATTGTTTGTGTTTCTAATGACATTCTTTTAGGGGTTCACAGTTGTGTCCTTAGAAACCAGACACAGTTCACATTTTATCTTATCTCCAAATGCGCCTGGGTCAGGTAATCAGAAACTGTACAATGGCTATCACTTAGCTCATTTGCTCAGTGTGACGAACAGATATGACAAAGAGCAAAAATGTGGACAGACTAGGGATTCCTGTGGACAGAACTGTGAACCTCTGACCTCTATAACTGTGTGTTTTCTAGTGATGCTACCTCTGCTGGCCACCTTTTTATGCACACATTGTTGGTCCACAGTGCTGGTGTACAATTAGAGACTGTAACCTTTCTGTTTATGCTGACCAGTGATGAATAATGTAGAAGGTGGTGGGTAACAGAAGGACTACAGACTAATTTTATACATATGCAGTGGGGTTGTACCGTGTACTGTGCAAATGTCAGAGACCACCCTTCTTAAGTTTAACTGAAGACAGCCATAAAGTATTCTTTTTTAATTTCTGATTAGATATAAAGACAATGCACATGCAGAAGGAGGAAGGAGGGGGACAGGTAAAGAAAAAGAAAAAAAAAAAACAGGTTCCCAAAACTTGAGTTTTTATTGAAATTCACATTTCTGTACTTTCATAACATTACATCACTTTCCGATGCAGGAAAACTTTAACATACTAAGTTGCTGCTTTGGATAATTAAATACACGGAGGATGGTCTCGGACTTTCATCCAGGTCTGTAGGTGTGCTTCATTAAGTGACTTCATACAGTTCATCCCTTCATCTTCCCATAAAATCTGTTCTTTCTCTATTTTCACTGTAAAATGTTGTAATAAAACTGGTAGAAAGATTCAACTGATAACCCAAAACATAATTGTACTGTCATACTGTTATTCTTTCTTTCATTCATTCTTTCTTTCCAATGTGAACTCATTCATTTCCCTACTCTTTCAATGTATAGCCAGCAAATTAGATTAAATGTGATTTAGGAGTCGATCCAAAGCACGACTGCAATTCATATTGATAGTAGTCCTCTCTCTTATTCTTGCTTTCATCTCTCCAGCATCTAATAGTAACCCATTTTACTACACTTTCAACTACTAAATCAGGAGGAAACATGGACTACATTTCATATTGAGAACGCTTCCTTATGTCACCATGCTATTTTCCCTTATGTCACCATGCTATTTTCTAACTCAATGTTTTCCACACTCCTTAAATCCTTGCATTAGAAAATTCCATTGTTGTTACTTATATTGCTCCTGTAATGCAGTTTGATAAACCAGCTTTTCTGAAATTTTCTCTTACATGTACCTCAACCAAACGTCCCTTCTGGAACAAAACTGTAGCACAACAGTACCACCTAGTGGCTGAACATTAAACTACCTCAAGCGTCTCAGCCGAGCGACACAAAAATCTAAAAAGGAAACCAAGCAATGAGAACATCAGCACACTTTGACACTGTTGATATCAGATAAAGTGTCACTGGAAATTCATAAAATGTGAAACAAGGGTAAATTTGCATTGGTGTTCTAACAATTTGTCCTACCAAGTATGTGCATATCATTAGTGTGGCTCAGTATAGACTATGATAGACTAGATTTAGGTCATCACACACACACACACACACACACACACACACACACACACACACACACACACACTTTCCAAGCCGCTTCTCCCTCAGGGTCGCGGGGTTTAGGTCATCAAAATATCCAAATATTTTTTTTTATATTGGTAGCATTTTTGATAAGGTGATTTAGACTATCAACATATCCTACCTACTGTTTTACAAGCAACAAACATGTGCTGCAATAGAACATTTAGACCAGGTAGCACTGTAGATATACACACACGATATTGCCAGAAGTATTTGCTGTTCTGCCTTCAGACGCATGTGAACTTGAGCCAGATCCCATTCTTAATCCATAGGGTTTAATATGATGTCGGCCCACCCTTCACAGCTGTAACAGCTTCAACTCTTCTGGGAAGGCTTTCCACAAGGTTTAGGAGAGTGTTTATGGGAATTTTTGACCATTCTTCCAGAAGCGCATTTGTGAGGTCAGACACTGATGTTGGACGAGAAGGCCTGGCTCACAGTCTACATTCTAATTCATCCCAAAGGTGTTCTATCAGGTTGAGGTCAGGATTCTGTGCAGACCAAACTCGCTCTTCCATGTCTTTGTGGACCTTGCTTTGTGCACTGGTGCGCAGTCATGTTGGAACAGGAAGGGGCCATCCCCAAACTGTTCCCGCAAAGTTGGGAGCATGAAATTGTCCAAAATCTCTTGGTCTGCTGAAGCATTAAGAGTTCCTTTCATTGGAGCTAAGGGAAAAACTTAATGAAACAAAAACGACTTGTCCATCGGATTGCCAGACGGAGAAGCACGAGTTGTCACTCCAGCAAACACTTCTCCACTGCTCTAGAGTCCAGTGGCAGCGCTTTACACCACTGCATCTGACACTTTGCCTTGGGCTTGGTGATGTAAGGCTTGGATGCAGCTGCTCAGCCATGGAAACCCATTCCATGAAGCTCTCTACGCTGCTCTTGAGCTAATCTGAAGGCCACATGAAGTCTGAAGGTCTGTAGCGATTGACTCTGCAGAAAGTTGGCAACCTCTGTGCACTCTCCGCTGACCCCGCTCTGTCATTTGACATGGCCTACCACTTTGTGGCTGAGTTGCTGTCATTCCCAATCGCTTCCCCTTTATAATACCACTGACAGTTGACTGTGGAATATTTAGTAGTAGGAAATTTCACCACTGGACTTCCACAGGTGGCATCCTATCACGGTACCACGTTGGAATTCACTGACCTCCTGAGAGTGACCCATTCTTTCACAAATGTTGGTAGAAGCAGTCTGCAGGCCTAGGTGCTTGGTTTTATACACCTGTGGCCAAGGACGTGATTGGAACACCTGAATTCAATGATTTGGATGGGTGAGTGAATACTTTTGGAAATATAGTGTACTTAGATGCCGCGTTGGGTCCAGCCAGGCAGGGCGGTCAACATCGGTACTGGACTGCATTCAGTAACATTAGAATGGCAGTGTTAGAAAGATACTTTACACTATTACACTATTCCAAGAATACTGTACACAGAAAGTGGGATAGGATTATAAATTGGAGGGATCGCACCGATCCACGCTCATGTTTGTGTGATGCGTATAGTTTGTGTGGATATGGCAGTGTGGTTGGTGATGCAAAAAGAACTTGTTGATGTGATTGTTTTTCCTCTGGTTTTATATTAAGCTTATTTAATTTAAGCGTCTTTCCCAGCTTCTGGTTTGAATTTTCCCGTTCCACCTAAAATGGTGCATCAGCCAGCTTCTTGTGGGAATTTCCTGTGTCACCTTAAATAGACCACTGCAGTCCTGCGTCATTCAGTAGTCCTCGTTATGCCCATATTAGGAACTCCGTGTCTAAGCCCCATTTCTCTATGGCCAGAATGAATAGGGTTTTCAAAAGGTCGCCTCTATCGCCCCCTGTGTTAAATACAAGTGTTCAGAACCCGATACGTTTTGTCCTGTGAACTTTCCTCTCTCGAATACCACTGGATCCTCTGAATTTCGAGGTCGTAAAAAGCTATAATACTAATATTACTACATGCGAGCTAAAGCTACCGCGCATCAACGTTATGTCACTATGCTACACGAAAGTGTCGGTGTTTACAGGCAGAAGGTGGCGTGGTGGGTAGCGCTGTCGCCTCACAGCAAAGAGGGCCTGGGTTCGATTCCCCGGCCGGGCGACCTCCTCTGTGTGGAGTTTGCATGTTCTCCCCGTGTCTATGGTTTCTTCCCACACTCCAAAAACATGCTAAATTGCCCCTGGGTGTGAGTGACTGTCTATCTGCCCTGCGATGGACTGGCGACCTGTCCAGGATAGGCTGTCCTGGATAGGCTCCAGCAGTCCCGCGACCCTGACGGAGAAGTGGCTTAGAAAATGGATGGATGGATTCAGACTGAAGTGTTTATAGGCACGCTTCGTCAATGCAAAATGATGCGCATGCGTGGAGTATCACTTAGAGCAATCGTTACCATGACAGCGAACGCCACGTGAGGTCCAGTCAGCGTGAGATGAGTTTCCAGTTGGCGCGCTGTGTTTTTAATTGCTTTAAATTAAGTCCCACTGCCGTATTTTAAAGATCAGAGCATAAACTCCGTCTCCTCTGCAGACCAGCTTCTGCTCCGCCATGTTGAGCGTTATAAGCCTTTCGCTATGACGCGCCACGCATGCGCAGAACGTACAAGTTCCGATTGGAGTGTAATCGGATTCAGGCGTTTACACAGCTGTTACTTTTTATATTTAACGGATTATTTAGAGGATTACTCACCTCGTTCAATCGGATAGAAATTGTATTCCGAACGGCCTCAATCGGATTTGTCTGTTCCGATTGAGGTGTTTACATTGACGTATTCTATTCCGATCGAGCTATTAGTCGGATTACTAACGGATTATTAGGCTGCATGTAGACGTGGCTCCTGAGGCGGGCTGACCACGAGCTGTGCTATCTTATCGAAACGTTCTACTGTAGCGCATCTTTACAGGTATACTTGTAAATAAAACCTCTAGGTAGGATAGTTTGATAGCCTAAAACTCCTTATACTACCCGTGTTAAAACTACGAGGCTGAATGGTGCTTCCTTTTTCGCTGCTTCTTGTTTGAATGTTCCTATTCCACCTTAAATGGTGCGGCAGCTGTGACTAACCATCATAAGCATTGGCAAACTAGACAAAATACTGACCTGTCGGTTCTGTTAAACAGCAAGTTAAATAAAAACAGCAAAATTATGTCACTCAGCTGTTAAGCGGAAATAGGGAAACATCCTCATATCAGGCCTTTCAACCCTCCATGAAGCTGAAGTCAGCTTCTTTTTCACTGGCTGCTTGTTCAAATGTTCCCGTTCCACATCAAATGGCGAACATGGAAATGTTTGCTGCCAAACCTGTTTAAGGAGGCTGCCAGTCTAATGACGTGAATTCAGTGCGAAGTAGCTTTAGCTCATATGTAGCAATGTTCATTTCAACTCTTTAATGACCTCGTAATTCAGAGGATCCAGTGGTATTCGAGAGAAGAATGTTCACAGGACAAAACGTATCGGGTTCGGAACACCTGTATTTAACACAGGGTGCGATTGAACCCTATTCATTCTGCCTATAGAGAAATGGGGCTTAGACACGGCGCTCCTCTCAGAACTCAGAACAAGAACCAGGCAAATAGGAAGCCAACTTCAACTTAGAAGTGGTTCACGTTCACACATTGATGTATCTGATGAGGATCTATCAGTCAGAACACCAGAACAAGCCGGATCCAGTCCAGTCACTTATTTTGGTGAATTCTTTGCATCGCTCATGTATAGAAAGAAGCGAATGTGACGAAATTTTGCCCATGTGTGTTTCATTAAAAAGCCATTTGAAATCATAAGGCTGTATATCTCACAAAGAACGCGCTACATTCACCTAGCATAATGTTGCAGATTTGACTTAGAAGATATCTAGCTAAGTTTTAAGTTAATCATATTTAATCATTCTAAAAATACAGTCCTTTCTGCAGTGACTTTGTTGATGCGTCTCAGGAAATTCGCAATTTACAAATGCATCACTGTATCTGGACGCTTATTTTGAAACGTCCATATTTATCATTTTCTCTTTCTTGTATTTTTTCCACATTTATGTAATTTTATATCAACCAAAAACAACAAAAAAAAAAAATAATTTTTACATGTTGTTGTTATCCCTTCGAATGAAACACGCTGTTTTTCTCCACTGTGTTTCTTTGACTGGTACGAGTAAATGACTGCTGCTCTGATTGGCTGCTCTGTTGTGCGCTTGATCGCAACCAATCAGCTCTCAGTAGCAGTAACTTCAACCAGAGCCTGTTTCTGCCCAAGTGCGTTGATAAGGAGCCTGACCACTTCCTGTATATCAAAAACAGGACTGTTTCTAATCAGCAGAGGGCGCCCGCGAGTGAGTCCTCAATGAATGGGAGTAAATAGAGCTCAACGGCTAAAAACGGAAAGTTAAAATAGTTTCTAATCACTCGCCCAGAACGTTTCTTTAACTAGACAATAGAAGGATGTATTTCACTAAAAACCAGAAATCTTACCTATATATTTCCTTTTTCTACAGCAGACGGGTTTTGGGCAGCAGGAGGCGGGCTTTACTGATTGCTTGGCGGTCGGAGCAACTCATTGGCTGTTTGCGCTCACTGACGTCATGAACACACATTAGGCGCCGTTTTAAACTAATATATCTCGAGTTTTAAAACTCTTAAAATATAACCACAATGTTAAAATGTTATTCTGCTCTGTGTTCAGGAAATCACTGCATTATTTTACATTAAAAATATTTAAGCATACATAAACTATAATTTTGCGCAAAAGCTCCATATCAACCCATTCATTTTGGACTCGGGAGCGCCCTCAAGACATTGCAGAGTGGTAATTCTCATCTCCACAAGTTCTCTGTGTCAGCATCCTGCTGCCCGCAAAAAGAAACATGCTTCTTGCCATTTTTAGCTGTTTAGCTAAATTCTCACTCTTTTACTTAAGACTTGCTCACAGGCACTGTCTGGGGTTTTGCAGTCATGTTTTTTGTTTAACAAAGGAAATAGTAAATGACCAGGCTCCTCTTAAACTGGCTCTGATATAGGTACATGGCAGCTATAGGTATTCATGGCATTATACTAACAATGAATTAAAAGAGGGCAGTTTTGCAGGTTTGTTTTAACATTTGAACCCTAATTAGGGGTGTAACATTACTCAATTTGACAGAATTTGCATCATGATACTGCTATTCTCACTGTATTTTCCAAAAAAAAAAAGAAAATTAGTCATTAGTAAAAAAGTTGCACAGGTTGCTAGTGGCATTTAGTAAGTTATTGATGCAGTTTTACTACATTGACTGAACTCTTCAGTAAATAAATAAATAAAATAAAAAAACAGCAATATAAATTTGATTGGGTGGATAAATTGGGTTTGACATGATATGGGCCCTTTAAACCCAGCCCTGAATCAGTCGTACTTGCCTGAATTTCAGCTGTTGTGCTGAAGGTCTTTATGCAAACCACTTCCACCTTTCATGCTCTCTATAGGGATGCTGCTTGGCCGCTGTCCTTGGTGCTGACGTGATCAAACCTGCCTTAAACAGTATTTACACCCCATCAGGGTCACTCTCTGGAGCAATTAAGAAGTGACTTTAGCTGGAACATGGACAAAAGCTAAAGCACTTTTCACACAACCCCTATCCCACAGGTTCCCAACCATTGTCTTGGAGTAACCCCCTATCCTTCACATTTTATTCTGAGGATTGGCTTTGTTCAGTAACTGATTAGCTGGAGCGAGTGTGTTGGGTTTAAATAAAACACTAAAATATCCAGGACCAGGGTTAAGAAACACTGCCCTAACTAAACCTAACACAATATTAGCCAAAGTGGTTTTGGTGTCTAAAAGTTTTAAAGTCTGCACTGGATAAATTAGGCTCATGTAGCCAAGATGTAGTGCAAGCTTATACTTAACCAATGATGGCTTGCCTCAGACTACCCATTTTATTACCCACCTTGTATCTACACACATTGTCCACTTCATCAAGTGCACTTATCATATATCACTTTGTATATCTACAGTTACAAAATGTATTATCTCTGCAAAATTTGTAAGTCATTCATCATATTCATCAATGGCTAGGATCCCCACAGGACCACCACTGAAACAACATTATGTGGATGGTGAATCACTCTCAGCAGTGTAGTGGCACCGACATGATAGTGGTAGGTTAACATGTGTTTGTGCTGCACAGAATGGATCAGATATTTTTTACTCTGTGTCACTGCTGGACTGAGAATAGTCCACCAACCAAAAACCGTCCGGCATTCTGTGTCAAGAAACTGATGAATCACTGATCACTGATGAAGGACCAGAGGTGCCTAACTCAAACTGTCCGTCAACAAATGAGGGATCATCTCTGATTTCAGATCTACAGGGTGGACCAAAAAGGTTGGTGCGTATGGTGTGTATATCACTGCTTTCAGAACAAAACCGCTTTTTTTTTTTTTTTTTACATGAAAATTCCTGTTGCTCTTTACATTGTGTGTAAATTTCATGATGGTGCACCAATAAATCAATGAGTCATTAATTTTAGCATTACTGCGCTCTTTTGAGATATGCTCAAACTAACAATTTCCTTAGTAGCAGGCATGTCTGTGATTAGTTTAGCATCAGTGTTGTTGTGGACAGTGTTGTCCTGCTTGGGGAATCGTAGGAGTAGGAGTGGACTGAAGCAGACGATGAAAAACAAAAAATGTATTAAAAAATTAAACATTCAGTAACATTTAAATCATAAGCAATTTTTTTCATTAAACATATTAATAGAACAATTACATTAAGAAAGTGGCCAACCAAGTGACAGCAAGCAACAGTATGAATCAAGTAAAAAAATCGTAAAAAAAAAAATAATAAATAAATAAAAATCTGCCTAAGCAAGATGGGCTCTAATTATATTCTGAATACGATACCTTTTATTTATTATAATAGAATATGCTACTCAATACACTTGGACAGTGTATTCAGTTTTCAGCCATCACTAAATATTTTTCAAAAGGTATTTCGCCCAACTCTGGTCCTGATGGACAAGTTAACCAAAGGCTAAATTTAAAATAAAATTATGCAGAGAAACAGATGGACTACAGTCTGTACAACTACAGAATTGTAGAACTACAACTAAGTGCACCTATGTGGAGCTGATGAAATGAACAATTAACGTAGATGCAAAGTCAGTGACCTTAATAAAGTAGGCAGTAAGTGTAGACTATCAACATCAGATGCAGATACTTTATATTTGAAATGTGTCGTCATAAATAACAGCAAAAGAAGAAATCTGCCTTCTGCTAATGAAATTTAGATAACACAATTATTAACCAGAAATGGTTCCCCTCACATATCCAAAAGAAGCCCACCGGGTTTATTTTCTTTTTTTTTTTACTGGCAAGAATAACAGAAAATATTTTATGAACATTTTAAAAGACGTTTTCTATTAGATGTTGCCATAGTGACAGAACCTCCTGCAGAAGTGCTCACAGGCCTGCAGGAAATGTATGATTCAAAGCAAGTAAAAATAAAAAATAAGCAGGATTTACACCCACTGTGCACTCTGCCTCTCTCTGCCTTTTAGTAGTCCCTTTTTTCATCACTTCATCCATCCATCATCATTACTCCTGCTCATTTTCAGAGTCTCATTTTCTGGCCCAGCAATGTATTGTAACAGAGAGGAAGCTCTACTTTAAGTGATCTTTATGAACACAAGCTGTACATTATACACAACTATATATCTGCTCCTTATATGATACTATTCACACAAGATGACAGAATGGTCTTTAAAATATATTAGACAAAGTTAAAATCCTAAAAGAAAGAAAATACAATTAATAATTACCTTGAAAATAATTTAATTCAATGGACTGCAATGATTTATGGTCACAGATTGTGGTATTTATGCTGCTGAAGAAGAAAATAAAAGGCTGGTAAATGGATCAACTCCTCCACCAATCACTTTTTAAAAGTACTAAGAACTAAGCAACTAAAACGTTTGGTTGGATATGTCATTGTATAAAACAGCTACTTTTGTGACATCATGTCTTAAAAAAACAAAACAAAACAAAAAAAAACTATTAAAGAAAATGAGCCAAGATTGACACATATATATCTTGACACGTATATATCTTAATATCTTATAAAATTCCCTGACTTGAAAATATTGTAGACTAAAAAAAAAAAAAAGCAACACTAGCAAAACATTGAACAGTGAAATACACAGGAACAAAAACGCACAAACATCAAATAAAGTTTAAGATATGGTAGTCTCCATAGTCAAGTCCATTATATACACATGCACCATAGTCCACATAAGTGTGTGTGTGTGTGTGTGTTTATGAGTGTGGGTGTGTATCCTTACGTGTTAAATCTAGTGTAAAAATTGTCTATAGTGACTTATCTGATAGTAGGGGTAATAATGTCTAGATAATGTCCAGCAAAGTATAAATTTGTCTTGTTGGCTAGTTAGCATGTTGGCTGATGATCAAAAAAAATCTTGCTGTCTGTGTTTTTGTGTCTGTGGTTTTACCTCATAAATGATTCAAGTGAAACATTCTTTACATGTTTTGCTTTGATGACATACAGAAATCCTGTTTTAACTCTGTATACACTAAAAGTAGAGATGGTACTAGAGATGGCATACTGGTACTGATGAGTATCTGTCTCGGACTGATATCAGCAGAAAATGATAGATCGCCTATTAGAGAGGAAAAAAAAAATCCAGTCAGTCCTGAATTCCAGCTTCAAATAGCACATAATAACTTTGTGTGATGGCAAGCTGTTGACTATGTATTTCTTCCTGTGGGGTAGTAGCATGTTTGATTAGCCCGTTTTAAAGATCAGTAGTTTGAAAAAGGAGAAATATTGGTGTTGGCTGATGCTCACGGTTTCAAAATCGATATATCTGTATGGGGAAAAAAAATTCTAGTTCCAGATTTCAGTTTATCAGCAGGAAATGCTGGATGGAGTATCAGAGGGCAAAACAATGAATTTGATCTAATCCAACAAATCTAGCCTGGCAATCACTGTCAAACCACTTTTGATTTCTTACAGAACTTTTGAATGAACATTTTTTTTGGAGAATAATTTTTGTAATTGAGATGTATGAATGAGAAAGACCATTTTCAAAGTTTAAAGAACCTCCCACATAATGTTATGGTTCTATGAAAAACCTTTAAATGGGCGAAGAACCATTGCAGCAGTCATTGTGTCATTCTTTGAATAAAAAAAAAAATCTCATATAAACAAGTTACTTTCGGGAACAAATACTGGTTCTTCTACAGAATCGCTTAAAGAATCTTTTGTGGCTTTTGTCAGCAGTTTAAGCATGACAGACATCATTAAGTGATTCAGTTAAAAACAGCTTGTGCCATGTCTAATAAAAATAAAACTTCATTTTGTTCTGGCATGACCTGCCATATCTGCCACACATCTGCAAGCGAGGTAAAAGCCTTTAATCAGCCAACACACACTTGTTGCCAGCCAGTGTGTGTGTTTATGTATAAGAACACAGGTCTGCAGTTCATAGTCTTGCTCTTTGTTCTATGGGTTAGTGCTCTTGACTTGCAAATGTAAGTGTGTGCTTGAGTTTCTACGTTTTGAAAACAATTTAAATGTAGTTCAACATGAAGTGTGTGCAAATGTGTTTCAGAAAGTGCATGTTTGTGCGAGTGGGTCTCTACAGATGGGCTTTAGTGTGTGTTTCTATATTTTGTAAGCTATTTCTATTTGCACTCAGATCTGGTTGTGAGAACATGTTAGTGTCTAAATGTCTTTTCTACATATTGTAAGCCACGTAGATAGGATCAAGCTGGTCGGCGAGGAAACCATCTCTCAGGTGCATGCGCTGCTTCTCTCCACGCGAGTTGATGGGGATCACGCCCGTATCTACAATGACCACCACACCCACGATGAGGTAGTGCTCCTCCAAAACCACGTTGGTTACCATGGGAACCAGGTCCAAGGCCTCCTGCTCTGAACCATCCAACTCGACCACCACCACCAAGAGTTTAGTCCAGGTGAACACAGCACTGAGAGAGAGAGAGAGAGAGAGAGAGAGAGAGAGAGAGAGAGAGAGAGAGAGAGAGAGAGAGAGAGAGAGAGAGAGAGAGAGAGAGAGAGAGAGAGAGAGATTTAACACATCTTTATTACATCAGTATTATTACAGCTTTATCAGTCGGTCCATCCAGATACATGAAGTTAAAACACAGTTAAAACTTGAAGACTAGGTGAGAATCATCAACACAGCACAGTACATCACTCTGCCCCCACACATCAACGAACACCTCTACCTGGTCTACCAGCCTATCATACTCATATTCCACACTAATCCGCCCTGCCATCAGCCACTTTAACATCAGCTCAGGATTCACACAGCCAGCACCTGTGGCCTTATTCTTCCTCGTCTTCCATATAGCTAATTTTGCCGTCCCTACAATATAATTAAAAAGACACATTTTCCTCTGCTTACTCGTCTTGTACTTCATACAAGCAATAAAAATTCTATCAGAGAATTCCTCACTAAAAGCATCAAAACAAACTTTTAAAAACAGATACAAACCACTCAACCTATCACAGTGCAAAAATAAGATGCTCAATTGTTTCATCCTGACCAGAAAATCTACACTGCCCCCCCAATGATGGATTCAGGTGGGCCATGTGTCTGTCTGTAGCTATCGCCCTGTGAATAATCCTCCACTGTAGATTGGCTTTTCTACACTTTTCTACAGCCACCTTACCACTCTCTGATGCCTCAGATCAGTCTGGTGTGCAACTTTGACACAGGCATGGTACAGAGACTTCCTTGAGAGCGCTCGAAACTGTCCCAAGCCTTTGAACATCTCTGGGCACTTCAAAAACCATCTTCCAGATTAGGAGAAGAGATTGGTAAAAAAAAAAAAAAAGGGGTGAGGCCAGACAGACTGGCTGAAGTCAGTCTTATCCAGAACAGCTGAATGTCATATCCCAAACTCCCTGCCCTGTGCAGGATTTTACTGGCTGCTTTGAATCCATGGTAGATCTCTCTGGTAAAGCAGCCTTTTTGCTATTTCAACCAAAAGGCCCTCACCCGACTCCATATATCCACCAGGCCTTGTTCTCCTTCCTCCACTGGCCAAAAAACCACAGCTGCCACTGTCCAATGTTGTCCACTCCAAAGGAAATCTACCACTTTCTTTCCAATCAGCTCCTGAGGAGGCTCTAAAACCATCATCCTATGCCACATCCTATGCCTGCAAGCATTCCAGTGCCACCTCATAAAAATTCTGTCCCAGATCTGTCCAAAAATGTTGATAAAATTCAGCTGGTAGTCCCTCCACCCCTGGGGATCAACCAGCAGACACTTGCTTCACCGCCGCTGTAAGTTCTTCAACCATAATGTCGGCATCCAGCTTCTTCCTCTGACCTGGACTAAACTGTGGAAGGTCTTGAAGGTCTGCAGTGCTGTCAGAGTCACAGTCCGTAGCCCCATACAGTTTCTGCATAGTACTGCACCGCCAGCCTCCTCATCTCAGCAGGGTCAGACGTCAAGTTCCCATTATTAAGGTGCACCTTAAAAAGGTAATTTGCTTCTGTTGTACAGTCTTTCTTTCTAGATTGAAAAAGTAAGTACTAGGCGAATCAATGTCCTTCATCGAGCTAATTCTCGCCCGTATTAAAGCCACCTTCACCTGCCCTTGTAAATAGGATCGCAACTCTCATTTTTCTCTGCTAGCTCCCTATGAAGCCCTTTTCTATTGTTCCTAATGATTTGTTTCTCCATGTACCCAATGTCTTGCTGCAGTTTATTTACAGCAGAACGTGCTGATGAAGCAGTATGTGCTGAGTAACCTTGGCAGAAGATTCTGATATGTACCGTTCGTACATCCCACCACTGACTCAGGTTTTCAAAAGAGTGTTTCTGAGCTTTCCACTTTTAAAAGCACTTTAAAAAGTGCAGTTACCACAAAAAGCACTGCCTTGTAATCATTTTACATTAAAATGCAAGTAAATAAAAAGTAAAGTAAAGTAAATAAATACATAAATAAATAAATAAATAAATAAATAAAAGATACCAATTTTCCTAATCCTGATCATCTCTGAGAGCATGTCTAATGCATTAACACAAGCATACATGGATATATATACAAACATAAGTGTTCACTCCGTCACTACAAGTGTAAAAATGCATGCACATCATGCGTAGGCTTTTATATATTCAAAAATAAATCACTAGAAAAATGAAATAGGAAGCCTTCCTGTTTTCAAGAAAGTAGTTAAAATATCTTGAACAACCAAGAAGAGAAAAGGTTTGTTTATGGACTTCTCAATGTCCCTAGCTATTATATGGTGTTTAAATCCATCACGAGCACTCCTGATTTACTTTCATGAAGGATGGATTAGGCAAACTTGGTATTTAAATGACAACTATAATTAACACTGGGCTGCCAAAAGTGTTTAAGTAAACAAAGTGACACAGCTAATGTATTAATGTTATTTTTATTTATGCACCAAAATGAACATTTTTGGCCACAACTTAAACTGTTAAACTAAACCAATGAATAAATAGTAATGAAGAGAAAATGCTTTTTTATTGATAAAACCATTTCAATATTACAAAACTAACAATAAATAGTTTCTAATATTTGCCTGTTACAGAATGTACAGTATGTGACCTTTATAGAAAATGTAAAATACTTCCACAAAGCCAAAATTTTCTGTCTGCTGCTATGTCTGATCCACTCAGACCAGCACAACACACACTTAACACACACCACATCAGTCTGCTCTGTGGTGGACCTAACCATTGAAGAAAAAGGTGAAAGCAGAACAAAAAAGTATTCAGAGACACAAATGGACTACAGTCTGTAACTGTAGAACTACAAAGTGGTCCTATATGTTAAGTGACCCTGATAAAATGGACAAGTGCAGAAAAAAGGAGGTGTGCTGGGGTGATGTATTTGGCACTGTGTGGCAAAAATGCATATGAACAGCTGTGTCTAACTGAGTAATTGTGATGTTTATCCTAATGTGTACTCTGTAATTTTTATTTCTATATGTACAAATATATTTGCGTGTTCATGTATTCATGTATGTGTGTACACTCACCACTCTGTAATGCTCTTGTGTGTTCTGATGATGGATGTTTCAATGTCAATGGGATGATACCGCATCCCTCTCAGCTCCATTGCTTCATCCAGCGCTCCCACCACATACAGAGCATCATGCCTCTCTGAGAAACAGTATACATCATTACATATGCTTGCTGATACATGCACATGCACATGCACTACCCCATAAAAAAGACATAGATTAATACATTTCGTTAGAAATTTTGCAAACAAAAGTTATAAGCACGTGCTTAGATATAATATAAAAACTGTAATACAGGTAGAGTTTCCTGAAAAATGTCACTTATTGAAAATAAAAGCCAGGTGTATTGTTTTTATTGTCTAAATTACAAAACTGTGTAAATGGTTCCTCCAGTCCTGTTCCATTTGAATATACTGTGTATTTAAAAAAAAAAAAAAAGATTAAATAATTGACAGGACTCTATTGACTTGCCCTTAAATGACTCAGGACTCGAGTCAGATTTGAGACTTCACACTCGTGAAAACATAGCCTGAGACTAAACATAAAAAAAAATAGGTTTCATTTGGACAACAAATGAAAATGTGGCAAATGAATAAAACATTTAGTTTCCAACCTTACACATGTGACTTTCAGCCTATGATCATGCACAGTCTGCAGTGCCACTGACACGCAACATGCACTGGTGGTTCAATACAGCTTCAAATAACACATTTTTCATTATGGAAAAACCTTCAGTTTGATGGACAGAATGAAGCACGTACTGCAGTAAAAGCTGTGAAACTGCTGGCTAGAATGTGGCTTAAATAGTGTGTGTTGTACAGGGAGATTCACTTGAAAGAGGCCCAAAATATTCTGTTGTAACTCCTGTTAGGATGAAGCAATCTAAACCAAAATATGTCAAGGTATGTAGTGTATTATGTATTCGACTGCGTTACATGCAATGCTGGAAGTAATCTCTATTTTCTGCCATACACATGAAGGGGTACGGGGGTATGCACCTGTAAATTGCAAACAGAGGGTAAACGTCACAACAACTGTCTGGCACCTACTTCATCGCTCCGACACCAGGGCACGTTGTTTCGTTCAGATTACTTTGCCCTAGCAAGAGTTATTACAGAATATTCGGGGCCTCTTTCCAATGAATCTCCCAGTAGCTAGCACTAATGCAGTTGAAACTGTCAGCTAATCTAGCTGAAGCTTAAGAAAGTTTCTTTTAAAATAGCATTCCTTTAAAATGTATCCATTACACTAACTAGTGAGCACAGTTGCCATACAAACTACAGACTAACCAACCGTTTCATATTGTTTTACCTCTTCTGATAAAACCTTGCATTTACTGCTGAAAGCGCTTCAGTTCTGTCATTCAAACTGACTGTTCTACTAAAATAAAAAGCTTCGTTTTTGAAGCAGTGTCAAAGCTGGCAGGTTTTAAATAGAGGTTTACTTTTGTACAATGCAATGACTGCAGCTTATAATTAGACCATAATAAAATTCTCTACAGAAGACTTCGGACTCAATTTGCACTCGACTCAAGCTTGCATGAAGTGACTTGTCAACATTAAGCTGTGGTACAGATTTTGTAATGTACTGACTTGTTTCCTTAAAGAATGAACTGAATCACTGTGAGGTCAGTGACTTAAAACGAATATATACATATATGTACACACAGTCCTCATTAAACCCTAAACCAACAGAGCCAACTTCAGACACATCAACACAATGGAATAAATATATTACCAAAAACATGCCAAACCACATGTACCCACCTCCACTGGCGTCTGTGAGTTCTGTCCTGCGGAGGAAGCCGAGGTAGCCGGTTCTGGCCCAGATGGTCTGTGTGTCCCCAAAACTCAGTCTGGCGCTGAAATGATCTGAGCGAACATTCTCTTCCCCGAATACGGAGAAATATCCGCTCGCATTCTGACTGCTGTGCACCCAAATCTGCAGCACATACACACGCATTAATTTTGCATACAGTCCTCACACATACATAATTACTGCATTCAAATCAGCCATTAGTGCTTGCAGAGAAAGGCTACATTACTCTAACCTCTCCTAGGTGAGAATCTCCAATTGGTCCCTTTGTCTCTGGGTTGGCAATGATGATGCGGACTCCCGGTAATATCTGCATTTGAAAACAAAACAGTTTGTCTTTACCTGTTTGATTAAATTATGTGACTTTAAAACACTTCTTTATGAAATGCGCCAGTATGGTATAACACATTATTACTTACCTTGCCTGACTCCATTAGAGGCAAACTGTGCGGAGATCCTCTTTCCACCAACCGTACTCTAAAAACACATAAGCACATTATTACTAGAAGTGCACCTTACAGAACAAAGAAATGGATCTTTAAACTGTGACTGTCTGAAGAGCATGTCTGCATATGCAGTAATGAGCAAACATTAAAAAGAAAATTATACTTAAATAGCAGAAACTATTTATTTGCTCAGAAAAACACTAATGCTAGACAAAAAACAAATAACATTAATACACTAAGTAGTAATTTTATACGTCACCGTATTTGTTTAATCAAGCCCAGTATTAATTGTAATCATTTAACACACTGATCCTTTATTGAAATAACTCTGTGTGCTGTTGGTGGAATTTATCAAAACTATGCAATAGATGGGGGTGTTGAGGAGACACCTGGAATCAGACCTCTGCTCTTCTAATTAGTGAAAAGACATCAACCACATTTTTACCACTTATGGTAATGCTTTTACTGGAAAACACCCAAATAAATGGTTTAAACAATCTGCTTAAGTGCCAGTACTTCATGTGGTAATATTTCAGGATGGTACATATGGATATTCCACACGTGCAGTACCTGTCATGTCGGAGAGCTCTCATGTCCACATAGACTGTAGTAGGGTCAGGTCCAGAGGTGCCCTACAAGGAGAGAGACATCATTTAATCAATCCATTCAATACTGTCCACCTGTTCCTAGCCACTTTATTACATGACTTTTTTCTGGACTCTTCACATTTACCATTAAAGAACTCTTCCTTAGGTTGCTTATAGAATATACTGTTATGTAGCTGGATGTAACAGGCTATCCCATCACTGGCACTATGTTATGCTTTACTGTGTAATGTTTACATGTAATCTGTAACAGAATATACTTTTAAAGTAATTCTCCCAACCATCTGCATGCAAAAATACTGATTACATTTATCTTACTCCTGAGTTCAATTGACAAAGTTTTCTTGTCAGTACTTTTGACAAAAATGTCAATACTATTTAGGAAAGTGTTTGAGTTTTTGAGAATGACTGAGATATTCATTGTCAACCTGGAAACTTTTTGGTCTTAACCCCCGAATTCTTCTTTTTTGACCTTTTTTGACTAACCCGACCATAGGGTAAAACCTTATGTCACTGGTGAACCCAATACGAGTCACAAGTCCCCTCTTTAACTGTGTTACAGTAATCCAGACTAAACTTGTAAATTTGAACACAAAATATCATCACAGAATAACAAAAATATTCACAATATATCCAAGCCTAACCTTTAGAATGAGAATAATGTATTAAGACACGCAAAAAAAAAACCTTTATGAAGAATACTAATCAAAGATTAGGAACCAAAAACAAAAAGAATTCTGGGTAGCTCCACCACCAGTGTTATAGCATTAGCCTTGATTGTGAGTTTCTGCTGTTTATTTCTGAGCTCTGACTGAGTTTCTGCTGTTTATTTTGGTGATGAGTGACCTGACAATCATTTCAGTCAGTAAAGCACTGTATAAAATTATAATGCAAATCCTCACTGTGCCTTCAATTACACTGAGGTCCTGGAGGAATTTAATTTTGCTCCACTATATACTTCAAGAGTGCAAACTGAAGTTCTTCTTGAATCTTGATCACTCACACCCACAGACACTCCCATACACATATTTTCCCAACATGCAATAATAACATCATTAATCTGTGTGTGTTGACTGCGAGAGAGCTGACCTGCAGACACACAGCGAGGTTTATCCTGCAGCCAAATGCAGTACTGACAGCGCGGGGGTGCAGCCCTACATCTTTAAAGAGTTTGGAGAAGGACTGAGTGAGAGAGATCCGCGGCCTCTCCTCTGCCACAACGACACAGGTCCTCACACGTGATAGATCCAGTCCCCGTGCCTGAGACACATCACATACACACACATTAAACCAATTTGGTTCCATATAAATGCACAAAATTATTGCAGAATGCTTATCACATTCAACTTCCATAAGTACTGAATTATTAGAAGAAAGCTGGCAAGCTGTAAAAAACAAATTTTAGATGTGTAGATCCAAGCTGTAGGTCATTCTAAAATGACTGCGAAAGCTGTATAACATCAAGAATGATGTTATGATAAAATTTATATTCAAAATACATCATGTTTTAAAAGTGGTGGTCAAATATTGGTGCAAATAACTTCACAAAAAAATACATGTAAATAGATAATTACAGCATAAAACTGATCATAAAACACAAAGTACTTTAACATTTAAAAAATATCTTTTAGGTTCTGTTTATTCATATTCTAAATTAAGAAGTTGTTATTGTATGTAAAGCAACACAAATTTAAAACAGGATTAATCATGTGTGCATGTGCATATAAAAGCATGCCTTGCACATGTCAGGGATTGTTTGTGTGTAAACTCACCTTGAGCGAGTCCGTGAGAGTGCCGAGTGTTTTGGTACATAGCTCCATGACAGAGTAGGAGCAGAATGTGTCTCTCACTTTAAACTGGCTGACTGACAGCAGCCATAGAGCTGGGTTTACCTCCAGCTCTGCTGGTGGGATCAGTACGGACTGGTGCCCTGCATACACACTACACACACAGAAACATGTTTTATATATTTAGACACCCTCACTAAAACATACATACACAGTTCAATCAAGCCTGCTCATTAGAATATTAGGATATGCTCAGACAGTTCTAGGTCTGATTAGTGAATACAGCTTGTTTTTTTTAACTTGTATTTTATGGGGGTGCCAATGATATAAGAATCATCAAAAAATTCCTGTGACAAGACAGCAATAGATCTTTTACTTCTTTTATACTAGGATTGCGCTGGACAGATACTAAGCTGTTCTGTACCTGCAGAGGCACCACACAACAAAGCCCAGTCCACAATATGGGTCCAAACATACGGCCACCTCACGAGATGGATAGAGCTCACACTGCAACTTTATAGAACGACACAATGCACTGGTAGCACTGTGAGACATCTACATATGAGAGAGAGAGAGAGAGAGAGAGAGAGAGAGAGAGAGAGAGAGAGAGAGAGAGAGAGAGAGAGAGAGAGAGAAGAGAGAGAAGAGAGAGAAGAGAGAATGAAACATCGAAATGGTCATAAACATCTCCAGGAAATTATGCAATGAAAAATTAGGTACAATAAAGAACAGTGGACTGTGAAAGTAAGTGAACAGTGCTAGTTTTTCTGTACATTCAGCACACTGGATTGGAAATGAAACACTGACTATGAGGAAAGGTCTGTTTTAAAGTACCAAATGAACCATAAAGCAACTACTACTCTTTCTACTGTTCTGTACCTAGTTTCTTCATTTTAGGCCACCATAATTTGCTGTTTTGTTGCATGATTGTTTGATCTGCAGCCCACAACCAAATGCTGAAGTGCATTAAGATCTACAGCATTTTTGGTATCAGTGCTATTTTTTTGCGTATACTCTATAATTCAGTATGCCACTGTATACATCATCAGTAAAAACAACTTGAGGTTTCACTGGCATCAATACATATTCATGACACCATAGTTCACAGAAGCTGGACTTTTGGTCCCCTTAATGGGAGGGCCACCAATAAACAGGCCTGTTACAATTACAAAATCTGTTTAATATATCAAATTACTTACTAATTACCCTGCATATAATTTTATAGATGCAAAGTGTCATATGGACCTGGCTTGTAACTCACTCACTCCTGTTTAGCAGACTGATGATTTGCTCACTTTGCCTACTTAGTGGCACAACAGCTTCCCTAAAATTAACATCATCCCAGAGTGTATGTACCTGAGATCATGTAATTTCAATCTAGTAAATGTGCAAATGTGTACCTTCACCCCAGCAAGCATGCCTGTGGTGGATACACTAAAGTCCAAGTATGTCAGAGACTCTGGGTCAGACGGCTTATACAGTAGTGGAGACCGTCTCTTCGGTAGGTCATCTTAAACACACACAAACAGGCACAAAGAGAATATACTCATCACTCAATGCTCAACACATACAACGACATTTGGATAAAAGCAAAACATGCAGCATTAGCACTATATAACTTTATCTCTCGCACATATACACCCAAGCTTTACCTGTGTCAAGGACAGGTGGCCATGACCGTAAATCCACAGCAGCTGATGCCTCTTTAGACCTCAGGAGCTTACAAATCGCCTGGGTGGTCATAACACAGGCCGAGCGACTCACCTGCAAAAACAAACAAAAACAATTGTTTAAAGGTGTACATGTGTGGATTAATGGACATTAGGGATGTTATTGCATAACCGTAACATGACTAGATATAGGTTAAAGAAATCCTTATGGTTAAAAAAATAAAACCATAAACACTGTTATTTAAGGCAATTTTGTCATTCAACTTGAGAGTTGACAGTTTTTAACTCTTGACTTCAAAATTCCAAAAACCGTTGTTTGTGAAAACAGTTAATTGCTGCATCCAAAAATGCAGTTAAAAACTCTACCACGCAAAAAACAAATCATATATAAACACAGACGAATACATTCTTTTCCTCTAGAAACTCTGCTCACCAGCTTATACACTATAAATTTACATACATATTTTATATTACCCACCCCTTCGCATTCCAAATGGAACTTTCCACTGACAAGCTCCATTCTAAATGCTCTTTAGATGCTCTCCTACTGATAGATGCATATAATAATATATACATCCACATGTATGCATGTCTGTATAAGTGCATTGCGCTTACCTCTACAATCATTTTAACAGTTGGCAAAGTGGTTGAGATGTTTTGGGGATGAGGTGGCCTAACTGTGATGGGGATACAGCCAGCATACAAACAACCATAAAATGCTGCAATGAGATCTATACCTGTAGAACACACAAACAAACACAGATACACAAAATGTGACTTTAATACAACATCTCTGCTTTTTGCATGACCAGAAATGAAATGATGAAACACTCCCAAAAACTGACTTATCAGAAACATGGATGAACCCAAAATGCATACATTACTATGCTGTCTTGAAACAATAAACTTCAACCCCTTAGTGTGTGTAGTCATAACTGTTCTTATTTCACTGGGCTCCTAGATTTGTTAAAAAAATCTATAGACCTCTACTTTTTGTTTTTCCTAATGGACAAAAACTGTGAAAAATGAAAATCTATTAACAGAATGGAATGTGAAATTACCTGGTGGATATACTAATGCTACATGATCTCCGTCTCGCAGCTGCCCTCTCTCAAACAGCAAGGCCGCAATCTTCTCTGCTCTTTTATGGAGCTGCAAACATGTTAGAGAACTCCCTACTGTCCCCTAAAACACGCGCACACGCACACACATGCACACACACGCACACACACGCACACACACGCACACACACGCACACACACGCACACGCACAAACACAGACAAACAGACTTAGGACATTGACTATGTCATAATCATTTAAAACATGTATGTGAAGAAACTAGGGAGATTTTGAGATTCAAGTATCCATCAGAGTTAATTAATGGATATTTGGTTAACTGTGAGGAAGGGGAAGGAGAAAAAAAAATGCTATTAGAAACAGCTGGTTGTAGTGTTTTCCCATGCTATGTATTATGTTTTGTGTATTACCCTCGAGTTGATGAGTGTGTAGAGTATGTGGTCAGGTGTAGTTTGAGCTCGCCACTGCAATACCTCAGACAGGAAGAGGAACTGTGTCACAGAGGAAACAAAGTAAAAGATGACACTCAGAATAAAATATCTTTCACTGATTAATCCTAAAACAGACACACTTACCTGGTCGTTGTCCTCCCCTTGGCTCAGGTCTCGGCCACAGGCCTGTGCCATCCGCTTCCCTGCCACTAGGTTCCCCACCATCACAGAGGCAGGGCCAACCTCTATAACATACAGAAACACAATGTTCTTCTTCCAGTTTATACAGAGCATTCCACTGAACCATTGTTGTTCCACTGGAGAACAGAAACTTTTATTTCCATGTTAAATGAATCGAAGAGCATGTTTCACACATTACAAAATGATGTAGAAGCGGACTCCACAGCACACACAGACACACATAAAAGCACACAAACAGTGTACCGGGTTGTTTCTGTCGGGGTTTGGGCAGGTTGGTGACACAGGAGTGGGGGCACATGAGCACATTACAAGGATGCAGTGCCCCTTCCTGAAAGAGCTGCTTCGTCTCAGACAGATGGATGCCCCCAAGAGGGGTTTTTGGCAGAGTGTTGGAGGGGACCAGTGCCAGGCAGTACACACCCACTTGATGGATACCATCTATAGCCTACAAACAAACACACAAACACACATATACAAAACAATAATAATGAATGACTGAGTAAGAACATTGTGTGAATGTTTATATGCACGGGGGCATAGCTACCACAGATTTCTGATTGGCGCCAATAAAAAAAATCATGACTTAAATAAATAATGATATAAAAATAAATAAATAAATAAAAGATACTGAAAAAGCTCTTGTGGTCATCATCACACCCCCCCCCCCCCCCCACCGCTATCACCATGGCAACATTTACATGGCTGTATCCCACTATAAGCCAAGGAAAAGCATGGAACGGCACATTCTTTTTAACACCAAAATGTAAACTTGTCGGACGCTATCACCATGGCAATGTTTACAAGGCTGTATCCTGCTATCCATCAAGAAAAAAGCACAGAATAGCGCATTCTTTACAACGTCAACCTGTAAACTTAGCATTAGGCTGCTCCACCATTTCTCCTGAGAATTTAGCTGAGCTATACTAGCTCCTAGATGCTACTAACCTAGTCAGCAAGTAGTAACACTTGACCATTGTAAAGAAAACAGACACAGACACAAACACAAAAAAAACCCAAAAACAAAAACAAACAAACAAAAAAAAAAACCCCACAAGTTTTCAAAATGCTGAGCCGGTCTTTAATCATTCACCCAGGACAGCTAGATGGAGTGCTGCAAAAGGTAGCGAATTAGCTTTAAATGCTGTGATTGTCAGTTGTTAACTTTAGCCAGTCAAATGCAAGGTAAGTAATCGTGTGTTGTGTTTAATATTCAGTTTCTTCTGATTATGGTAATGAGTGGGTAATTTTCTAATGTAGCTAAAATGAATCACTACAGAAATGTCTCTAGGCTTTAAAGTTCACTAGCTGGCCCGCTACCCTGTAACCTGTCCCTTCTAAAATAAAATTCTGGCTGTGCCACTGGTGTGCATGTAATACCCAATCTAAATATTCATTACCTGAAAGCTGTGCATTTGTGTGTGTGTGTGTGTGTGTGTGTGTGTGTGTGTGTGTGTGTGTGTGTGTGTGTGTGTGTGTGTGTGTGTGTACCTGTAGTACTCTGCTCATCCACTGAAAGCTTTCCTCTTCAGTGGAATCTGGCCTCTGCTCTGCTACCACCACTATCCTCTCGTCATGAAGTACAGTAATGGAGAACACTGCTATCCTACACACACAAACATAATGATACAGTTCTTTGTTTATTAAGCTCAGTTAAGAGCCAGAAATGCACAGCTTATTAACAAATATTTTCACTTTCATAACACACTAATATCTGTAATACATGTTGTATTCACAATAATATTCTTCTTTGGAGACTAAATGCATCTGAACAGTCCCTTATGTAGCAACATTTATATCTGTGAAACTAAACCTCTTTGCATAGCCTGTACTTCCATTTCATTTTCCTTGGTTTAACTGCTTTAGTTCAATGTTTTTAATGCAAACAAACACACCCATACCTTCCTCTGTATACAAACTTCATGGGTTCAACGGCAAGAGCAGTAGCAACTATGTCATCAGCATTGTGTCTCCGCCCCGCAACCAGCATCATTCCATCCATCTTTCCTGTCACAAAGATTGCTCCGCCCGGGCCTACAAATCCCAGCAGCCCTGAGCGTACAAACACACACTCGCTCACCAGGCCACCGTTGCTGGACATGGGACACACCTACACGAGAGAGAGAGAGAGAGAGAGAGAGAGAGAGAGAGAGAGAGAGAGAGAGAGAGAGAGAGAGAGAAAGAAAGAAAGAAAGAAAGAGAGAGAAAGAGAGAGAAAGAAAGAAAGAGAGAGAAAGAAAGAAAAAGAAAGGAAGAAAAAGAAAGAAAAAGAAAGAAAAAGAAAGAAAGAAAGAAAGAAAGAAAGAAAGAAAGAGAGAGAGAGAGAGAGAGAGAGACAGACAGACAGACAGACAGACATCAGCATTTTAGTAAACCACACATACAATAAAGTAGTAGCGGCGCATTTGTTACACAGGTGTTCAACTGTACAAACACGGCTTGTTTAAATGCTATAGAAAAGCACTGCCAATTAGGGCTGGACATTTCAATACCTAAATGGTCAGTATTCATTAAGACAACAAGCATGCTTGTTCCAAATCTAGACTGATGGTTGGCTGTTTAAACTACACTTCATGTGCATGTTATCAACAGAAGTGATTCTTGCTTAGTGTGCAGTCCAGTATGTCTAGTAATTACACTTTCAACACTTCACACTCATTTCTGGATTAAGCCCCACACATTTTTGGTTTGTAAATCAAGAAATGGGTGTTGGCATCAATATAAAAAATACCCAGCCCTATTGACAACAGAATGGGACGCTCAGAGGCAGAGTGGACCTGCAT
Organism: Pygocentrus nattereri; assembly: GCF_015220715.1. Taxonomy (NCBI): domain Eukaryota; kingdom Metazoa; phylum Chordata; class Actinopteri; order Characiformes; family Serrasalmidae; genus Pygocentrus; species Pygocentrus nattereri. Next base: position 23,012,153 of record NC_051229.1, read on the forward strand.
TCTCTGGAGTGATGGTGCACCATCAAACACCTTTGGTGAACTAATTCTCACTATTGTGGTTGAAAGCAATCAAACCCTCACAGCAATGTTACAGCATGAGGTGTAAAGCCTTATAACAGTAGAGGGTGAAGTAGTGGGACAAACCAGTAAGCAAGCCTTTACAAACCTTTGGGCATACAGTGTAACCTGATTTGTAAACATTATAAAAGTTTATAAAAGCAAAAATTCTGAAGCAAGGAAAAGATTCAGACCTCAAACGTGTTCTTGGTCATGCCTGTAAGACCATAGTAGGATGTTCCTGTGGCAATGGATGACACACAGATCTCTCCAATCTCATCCGTTTTACACAACTGTGGAATAGTTTCCGGTTTCACCACACATACCAACGCTGAGAGAGAGAGCAAGATAGGTGGATAGGTGGATAGATGGATAGATGGATAGAGAGAGAAAGAGAGAGAGAGAGAAAATCGGTTTCAACAGAATAACTCGCCTCTGGATAGGCTTCAACTTCTCATCATTACTCTAACAGTTCCATACATACTTGCGTCACTCCTGATTATATTAGTATCTGAGTATTCGGCTGATTATTTTGACAATTCATTTTAAAAAGGCCAAGTAATTAAAATGAAATCAGTAATAACAAATCATGTTGTGGCATGCGCCCGCCCCCCCGGCACTCAGCCGTGACGCACCTTGGCAAGGACGCCAGGGAGAGAGCCGCGAGTGCAGAGGGGGCAGAGTGCAGAGCTCGAGCTCCCCTGACAGACGCGAGTCACGGGAATGACAGCGGGAGGAGGAGGACGATGCTGGTGATGACTACAAGAGGCACCAGAGGAAAGAGCGAGTCCCGAGCTCCGCCGCCCGGGCCCCAGCACTTTACGCAGCGAAGCAGCTGGGAGCGGTAACGGGGAGGCGGAGCGGCAAGCTCTCGTTCCCTCTCGGCTCTGGTGCTCAAGCTGCCCTTAATGAGAGCCAGCTGATTCTCATCTGGTGGGCAGCTTGAGCGCCTTTAAAAAGAGCTGAGAGGGAACAGAGAGAGGAGGGATGAGCAGCAGCTAAGGATGACAGAGCTGAAAAGCTCCACTGACTAGAAGGACTAAAAGGTCTAGCTGGCTAGCTGAAGCCACTAAAAAGTGGCCAGCACAGTGTTTGGTTTGTTTGGTGCTTATGTGTGGAAATAAAGAGAATAGGTGCTGCAGCTCAGAATCCTGCCTCCAGTGTCCTCCTTGAGCCCGGGGTAGCACGTCTTTCAGCATTCCAAAATGTTACTGGAAAATGATTAACTTGAAAGTTTTAAAAAGAATAAATTAAAAGAAAAGATGAAAATACTATATGGCAAATTATTTTTCTTACTGTTAGAGAGATTACCAAGAGAATTTAAAATGTGCAACAAAATGAAGCAGATTCATTAAATCATTGGTAAATTTCATTATTTATTTATTTTTCAGTGTTATCAAGAAACTGCTGCATGAACATGCTTAGTACATCTACCCATGACAACTTTGCAGCATCAGAAGAAAATCAGCCATAAAACTACAAATACGCCATAGGCAGCTCTACCATATACTGTAATTCTGATCTCATACACACACACACACACACGCTACCTCCAGGCATAGGACTGCCAACGTCTTGCAGCGTCAAGACAGAGAGTTTCTCTCCTGTGTCCACTCTGATAACGCCGTGACTCAGCCCAGTCATGCTGAGGACCCCTCTGCCCATAGGCTTAGAACTGCTTTCATTTGGCCTGCAGGGAAACACAAAATGCATACAACACAACTACTGTTACACTAAATTTCACCATAACAAGAACCTTTTCCCCAGTTTCAGAGACCCTCTCACATAGCCTCCTGGGCAAACAAACTAATATATTAAGCTCACCTAATATCAGAACTACATTACATGCTACAGCAGTTATAACCCATTGCAAGGATGCCTCTGTAATACGTAATCCATCAAATCTTCTCTTAACTCTGTCACTGATCCCTAAGACCACACAGGTCTCACACATTTATTGACAATGTAGTTGTGACACGTGCAATTCTGCACTGGGCATGGAGAAATACAGTGATCCCAAAAGTATCTGGACATTTGTGCAATACTTCATTCTGTATTAATAGATAAAATGTCAAACCATGTGGAGTTTAAACAGACCATGTCAAGATCTTTCAAAAGCCAGTATGTTGATGTTTGTTAACATGCTGAAAGATCCTCTTCTGTTATTTGAGTTTAAAGATCCTCTTCTGTTATTTCTGTTATTTCTTTGCACCCAAAATGCACCTGACAATTCTGTTCCCATCAATGAACACAAGTTAAGTGACAGCATTGTAAGAACATCTAGACGTAGATGTTTCGTTTCCACATCCGTGCTTTACAGAAGGAATTCTTCTCCACACTTTAATTTTAAATCCAAAACAATAAGTTAACTGTTCTGCTAAAATTGTGTCTCTGAAACAAATATTTTGTTTTTATTAACTAATCTAGAAATGTATGAAGTAATCTAGAAATCTTTAATAAAGTTAATGGTCAAAGTGTCTAAATATTTTGGGGGCCCACTGTATCAGCATGTAGAGCTTTGAGTGTGCTACAACGTTCTCAATCACTGCATATAAGAAGCATGATGCTGCATTTATTGTAGGATGCACTTTCCAGTTTCTTAGCAAATCCATACATACTTCCAGAACCTTTCAGAGTTCAGATCAATAAGAGCATACTATTGATTTCTTTTATCAGAACAACTATCAAAGGGGATTTTGGCGTGAAGCTTTTTCCAGTGCATATTTATCAAAATAAATACAGCAACATCACTGAGAACTCAGGTTATGGTGAACAGTATTTTTTTGTCTTGTCTCAGCAACAAACTGTAAATGTAACTGCATGCATGTGTCTCATTGTGCATGTAATGACCTCCTCAGTGCAACAGTTAGAGCCTCTGGTGAGCTGGCGCATGGGCAAATGACCTCTGACCTCAGGCCCATACTTTGAAACACGTTCAGGAACGCATCACACGATGAGATAGACCCTGTGAGAGAGAGTTTAAATAATTTACGCTGTGCATCAATATTTTAATGGTATGAATATTTAAACTAGAAATTACAAAACTAGAACTACTGGAGGTGAGATTTTATTAATTAACCTCCACACACACAAACTCACATGGATTGGCGCCATCAGCAACCAGCAGCATGCGTAGAGAGCTCAGGTTGAGGTCAGTCTGATCTCTGTGTGCTACCAGAGCCCAGTGTAGATCCCTACTCTTTACACAGACCACTTTAGCTACACACATACATAAACAGAAACACAGTTCCCGACATACACACACAACACATGAAGAGAGAGAGAAGAAAACAACAACAAAAATCAGAGATCTCCATTCTGCTATTACAGAAAATGGAAGACAGAATTTTCAGTTGAGATTACAAGTGTTCTGGAATAAAAAAAAAAAATAAAAAAAAAGTCAAATACCAGATTATGCAAATGTAATCAATTTACTGCTGTAGGAAATTATTCTATGACAAAAAAGGGCTGGGGCATTCTGACCAACTCATTGTCTGTTATATGCCGCAGTGCTTCTCTTTAAACTACAACCCCAAGTCCAATGAAGTTGGCACGTTGTGTAAAACATAAATAAAAACAGAATACGATGATTTGCAAATCCTTTTCAACCTATATTGAATTGAATACACTACAAAGACAAGATATTTAATATTCAAACGGATAAACTTTGTTTTTGGAAAATATTCACTCATTTTGAATTTGATGCCTGCAACACGTTCCAAAGAAGTTGGGACAGGGGCAACAAAAAACTGGGAAAGTTGAGGAATGCTCAAAAAAACACCTGTTTGGAACATTCCATCCATCCATCCATCCATCCATCCATCCATCCATCCATCCATCCATCCATCCATCCATCCATCCATCCATCCATCCATCCATCCATCCATCCATCCATCCATCATCTCCTGCTTCTCCGGGGTTCGGGGCGCAGGGGCAGCATCCTAAGCAATGAGGCCCAGACCTTCCTTTCCCCAGCCACTTCCACTAGCTCTACAAGGGGGATTCCGAGGCGCTCCCAGGCCAGCTGGGCGATATAGTCACGCCAGTGTGTCCTGGGTCTTCCCCGGGGTCTCCTCCCAGGTGGACTTGCCTGTGACACCTCCCGAGGGAGGCGTCCAGGAGGCATCCTAACCAATGCCCGAACCACCTCAGCTGGCTTCTCTTGACGTGAAGAAGCAGCGGCTCTACTCCTAGTCCCTCCCGGATGACCGAACTTCTCACCCTATCTCTAAGGGAGAGTCCAGACACCCTGCGGAGGAAACTCATCTTATTCTTTCGGTCATTACCCAAAGCTCATGACTATAGGTGAGGGTGGGAACATTGCATTATGGCTCAGCTCTTTCTTTACCACAACAGACTGGTAAAGAGCCCGCATCACTGCTGACCCAGCACCAATCCGCCTGTCAATCTCCCGCTCCCTTGTACCATCACTCGTGAACAAGACCCCGAGATACTTGAACTCCTCCACTTGAGGCAAGAGCTGATCCCAGACCCAGAGAGGGCTCTCCGCCCTTTTCCGCCTGAGAACCATGGTCTCGGATTTAGAGGTACATTCCACAGGTGAACAGGTTAATTTGAAACAGGTGAGTGTCATGATTAGTTATAAAGGGAGCATCCCTGAAAGGCTCAGTCGTTCACAAGTAAGGATGGGACAAGGTTCACCACTTTGTGAACAACTGCGTGAGCAAATAGTCCAACAGTTTAAGAACAACGTTTCTCAACATGCAATTGCAAGGAATTTAGGGATTTCATCATCTACAGTCCATAACATCATCAAAAGATTCACAGAATCTGGAGAAATCTCTGCAAGTAAGCGGCAAGGCAGAAAAGCAACATTGAATGTCCATGACCTTCGAATCCCTCATGCGGCACTGCATTAAAAAACATTCTGTAATGGGTATTACCACATGGGCTCAGGAACACTTCAGAAAACCATTGTGAACACAGTTTGTCAGTGAACACAGTTCGTCGCTCCATCTACAAGTGCAAGTTAAAACTCTGAGCAACATCTGCTGCCATCCAAGCAACGTCTTTTTCAGGGAAGTCCCTGCTTATTTTAGCAAGACAATGCCAAGCCACATTCTGCACATGTTATAACAGTGTGGCTTTGCAGTAAAAGAATGTGGGTACTAGACTGGCCTGCCTGCAGTCCAGACCTGTCTCCCACTGAAAATGTGTGGCGCATTATGAAGTGCAAAATACGACAATGGAGACCCCGCACTGTTGAGAAACTGAAGTTGTACATCAAGCAAGAACGGGAAAGAATTCCACCTACAAAGCTTCAACAATTAGTGTCCTCAGTTCCTAAATGCTTATTGAGTGTTGTTAAAAAGGAAAACTGTCCCAACATCTTTGGAACGTGTTGCAGGCATCAAATTCAAAATGAGTGAATATTTCCAAAAAACAATAAAGTTTATCCGTTTGAACATTAAATATCTTGTCTATGTAGTGTATTCAATTGAATACAGGTTGAAAAGGATTTGCAAATCATCGCATTCTGTTTTTATTTATGTTTTACACAACGTGCCAATTGGAATTGGGGTTGTAACACATCACATCTTCTCTTAATCACAACTACTGTGTGTGTGTGTGTACCTTTGTAATGACAGACTTTCTGGATCCAGGACAATGGATTCACCTTCATGAGAGCATATGGAACACTGACCACATGCAGCATATTGAGTACACTCTAGAGAGCCAGAGAGAAAGAGAGGAAAAAAAAAAAAAGGGGGGTGGGGTATAAAACATAGCTTGTACAAAACAGTGTATGTGAGTGTGCGTGAGAGCATGAGAAAAAGGAGAATTTTGGATAACAATGTGAAAGAGATAAGGGGGGCAAGAGAGAGAGAGAGAGAGAGAGAGAGAGAGAGAGAGAGAGAGAGAGAGAGAGAGAGAGAGAGAGAGAGAGAGAGAGAGAGAGAGAGAGAGAGAGGGAGGGAGGGAGAGAGATAGGGGAATACTGGGTAACAGTGTGAGAGAGATTATCAAAAAAAGACCAAATCAATAAGACCTTAACAATTCAAGATAATAATTTCTAGTGCACAACACTGCAAACAAACTCAAAAACAGCACAAACTATATATTTATGTAGAATTTCTAAAATATATTGTCATTGTCCAGAAAAACAAAACACGTTCCTCCATTTTTGTTAACTTTTTTCCTTCTACAACATCACTATCACTACACTGCTCTAAAGCGAGTACAGCAGCACCTCACTGCTGCAGGTTACAAATAATGTACATTTATGCAGCCACTTACAACCGCGGATTAAAGAGAGTGCAAAAACTAAACAAAGGACTGGATTGGATCTGCCAGGTAGTGAACATCAATGAATTAAATATGCCTACTGATTAAAAAAGACATCTAAGACTTTCTACGTTTTTTTTTACAGATCTGTGGGAACCGTGATTGCATAAAGATTTCTCACTGTAAGAATGCCATGCCACAGTCCTACATCCTTCTTGAAGTCCAACACATTCACCAGCGTCTCCGCTAATATGCACAGACAGACAAAAACACACAGAGAAATAAAATACTGTTGTGACACTAGCAGGAACATCTACTTAGTTATTCAATCAATCAATAAAAAAATGTGTGTATAGCTGTATAGTGTGCTTTCAGCACATGATGTTTCAGTCCGTGCTGTAATTATTTGGGGAAATTACACAGATACTTTATCCTGCATGAATCAATCTATTAAATCCCTTATTAATTACATTATAGAACCTCTTCTGGTAAAACAAGACTATCTGATAACTTTAATATCTGGTGAAGAAAAAAAAAATCCAGCTTCAATGGTGCAATTACCTCGGTGAATCCACTAATACATGATTGGGTGAGTGTCTAACCTTCCTTGTATCCGCAGGTGTGTGTGAGTGTTTGGCAGTGTGTCAGCATGGCCATTCTCGTCACAGTCACTCCAAGAACACTTCCATCTTTACACGTCTTATACTGTTAGACAATCAGAAAAGTTCTGATATTTTAAGCTATACACATTTTATAGTGTCCATTCATCACAAACACTGGAAACCTCATCAAACCAAACACACACGCACGCACTTACCTCAATATATGCTGTGTCGTTGTTGGCGTCTTTAATTAGAGGATACCATTCTCTGGGAGGTTTACATAGATGCTTCGACTCTGTCACCACCCACAGCAACTTCGGCCAGCCTAAGTAAAAACGCACAAATATATAATACACACACAGAAATAAGAAAAAGACATCTACAGGGTGATTCAAAAGTCACAGGACACTGTTTTATTTTATTTAGTTTTTTTTGTGCTGTCAAAAGCCTCCACGATGTGGTGCTGAAGGTGGCGTCTGTTGCAGATTTTCTCAGCATACACAATTTGTTTGAGATGACCCCAGAGATAAAAGTTGATAATAAAATGGTATCCTCCGACTTTGCGACTTATATATATATATACACATACATACACACACACACACAAACACACACACACACACACACACACACACACACACACACACACACACACCATAAACACAGAGCTAGGGCTATTTCAGAACACACTTGTTTTTATTACTATTAGGTTCAAATGCTGTTAAATTTTTCAAGAAAAGCTCTGTAAATTGCTGCAGTTCTTCAAATTTCACAGCGCAGTGGTATATACATGTCATTCTATAAAACACAGGGCAAGCACAGATAATGCTAAACATGTGTAGAAGTTCATAGATACATTCATATAAATGAGAAACAGAGTGGTCATAAATTTAAATAAACAAACACTGGGAGATATTATGATATAGCACAGCAATTTGTAAGTTGACATGCTCATCAGGTGAGGTCCCTCACCTTTGAACTGCATGATGTCACCGCTGAGACTCTTGGGAAGGCCTCTGTGGCATGCATCGCTGGTCAGTGCCACAGCAACCCCACAGCTGCCCAACAGAAATCCAATCTGCTGACTCCCTGCGTCCTTAAGGGAGAGAAGGAAGAAAAGAGAGGGCGAGAAAGAGAGAGAAAGAGACAGCGAGAGAGAATGAGCAAGTGTCATTCATATGTAATGTAAAAGCATTACATGACTAACATCAAACAAGATTCAGAACATCCATGTGCCAATAACAGACCAACCAAGATAAATGACTCGTTATTTCTCAATCAAAACCAAAACAAAGCATTCATGAAAGCCACTTTTTTTTTTTTTTTTATTAATGTTTGTTGGTATCAGTGTTGCTGAATGGACGTTACCTTTTTGGTGAGTGGAACCTCAATGGGTACAGGTACGACTTCTGCTAACAGACAGCCGTAAAACGCTACCATGAACGCTGCAGGGTCATTATTGGGGTACACCAACGCAACCTGATGTAAACATACACATACTTTACTTTTTGCTGCATTTATTCTGTTACAATTCTTCTACAAGTTTTATCAGAACATTAATGACAATTTAACACCAACAGAAAACCTGTGTTGTATTTAAATGGAAGCCTGTTTTTGCGCCACAAAATTAAGCCATTTAGTCATGACTATGTGAGTTTTTCATCATTTTGGCCTAATATCTCACAACAATGAGAATGATTCTCATGGTTATGACATAACATGAGTTCTCAAAAGGTACAAGATACTGTCTCATAATTATAAATTAATATATTATAAATCACAAAGTCATAATTATGAGATGGCACCTAAATTACGAGAAACTTTCTAGTTGTTATGATTTGATAACTGGCATGTTTATTTTTTCAAGTGTCAAAAATGGTTCAGTCCATATATGAGAATAAGTATACAGCCAGGGTTAAGCTTACTCTGTCCCCTGGTCGAACTATGGGTTCCTGCTTGGTTCCGAGTTTGTGGAGGATGTAGTATGCAAGCTTCATACTCCTGGACCAAAGCTTACCTAGAAAGACACACACACAGACACAGAGACACACACAGACACAGTGATGAACTCAATCTACATTAAACTCATTAAGATGCTATTTTTACATGCTGGCAGGTTCAGAGCTCTAGCAAAATTAAAAGGCCAGAGTCACTAACCTGGTTTCCGTACAAGTAAGTATTGCTGTACAACACATAAGCCATACTGTGGTATCATATGATGATATTCATGTTGGTTTTAGCTGTACTGACAAATAAAAACTACAAAGAAAGAATAATTTAAAATACATAAAAATTAAAATAGTAATAGTTTCTTTTTCTAGCATTTGTCTGGTTAACATTTCCAGTACTATGTAAGGTTCCCTTTGTAATTTTAAGAAAAACAAAATAGAATAGAAATAGTCCCATAATAAAAATGCTAGGTTGAAAGATGTTCTTTAGATGTTCTTTTTTTTAATCTAGTATAGATTTGCAGTACTCAGGGTTTTCAACTTTATAAATGCTAACTTAAATATCACATTTGTACAAAGACAAACAATGGCACTGAAGCAAAGCACCAAAAACGATTTCAGTGCTAACAGGATCTTCAGTCGGAGTGAACATAAATGAAGGAGCGAATTATAAGCCAGGTCCATGAGGTGCTTTGTAGACAAAATGCTCTAATATTTAATTTTATCAATATAGTTCAGCACTATGATCAATCCAAGTCATACAATACTAGGCAGTCAATAGTTCAGTTTGGTCACTGCACAAATGGGTTCTGGGGCTGACCAGTCCTGTAATTACAGCTCTGACAGAAAAAGTAACACTTGAGGCTTCCACTGTGACATAGCAATAGTCAATGTTGAGAACTGTTGATATATCCTTCATGTAGTGCAAAGTTAACACCATTTTAATATAAAATCCAACTCATAAGAAAGCTTGTCTGGAACTGTAAAGCTCAGCCTGACAGTGCAAAAAACTCTGAGTGGGCCAGAAAATGTATCTGTGCCCAAATGTGTGCGTCACAGATGTGTGCGTCTGTATTTATAACTGTAACATGAGCGTATGACTGGGTCAGAACATAAATAGCTGCAGCAGTGAGAAAAGGGGGTGCTAACGAAGGCATCCCATAATAACCCTGAACTCCTGAATGTCAGGAGAAAGTGCAAAAGGGAGAGCGCGAGAGAGAGAGAGAGAGCGCGACAGAGAGAGCGTGACAGAGAGAGAGAGTGCGAGAGAGAGCGAGAGAGAGAGCGAGCGAGCGAGAGAGCGAGAGAGAGAGCGCGAGAGAGAGAGAGCGCGAGAGAGAGCGCACAAGAGAGAGAGCACCAGAGAAAGAGCACGAGAGAGGGCGCGAGCGAGCGAAAGTGAGAGAGAGAGAGACAGAGAAAGAGAGAGATAATGGAAGAAAGAGATAGGATACTGATAAGAATTACCCCATTCACATGTGTTATATACTGATGTTTGGTGACTGTTTTTAATGCATTTATCCTGTCTTTTCACCCATACAGTGCTTGCAGGAAACCTAATGCCGCATTCCCACGTTTTGCTGCACAATCTTTGGCAAGGAGACGAAAAGTGAATATCAGAAGGGAGCTTTAGCAATATATATTGTTTATTAAGGTGGGGAAAGGCAAGAAGATGCTCTGTAGCTTTTATTTTTTGTTGTATAAACCTGGGTTCATCTGGAATTGAATGAGGAGTCTGGCATCCATGGCTTCCAAAAAAAACAACACCCTGTTTACTTCAGCCCTATGGTCGACAGCAAATGTTGGGAAAATAAAATACTTCACAAAAAACACCGCCAGTTACTTTTTTACTCTACGTTGATGATAAATATTAGAAACTGTGTGTACTTGTGGAAATCATGTGATTTTCATGTTTGACTTATGCAAAACGTGCAGTTCCTATATGGCATGCGGGAGGGCTCACTCATGATCATCAGATCGTGTTTGTCAGTGTTTCAAACATGAATTCCATACATACCATACGTGAGAGTGTAGGGTTGTTTAGTGTTGGCATGTGTGACAGTCAGACAAGGTGCTTTAGGTGCGATGGCCCCCCAGCGTTGCAGAGCCGCCTCCATGGACGCAGGGCAATTTTTGAGTCTGCACAGCTCTTCCCCTTGTGTTATTGTTGACTCTGCACCCTCTGGTCGTGGTAATGAAGGATCAGGCTGCTGCACTGCAGGGCAAAAATACAAAGAATACATCACAATGTAACAACACTTCACAATAATATCATGCATGATGACATATTTCCATACTGCATAATAGAGCCAACCAGAGAATACAATGCACAAAATTATATAAGAAACAATTTATTTATGTAAAACTGAATTAAAATGAATCACACAAACACAGAACACATAACTGTACAAACATATTGTTTGATCTTTGTAGGCGAGACAGGATACCTTCCAGCAGCTCCTCAAAGTCATCAACAAAGAACTCTCTCAGTGGACGTCTTTTTGGTCTTTTCAAAGTGTTGACCAGTTGTTGGATCTTAGCAGACACACGACTGCTCACAGGCACTCCTAAAAGGTCAGCCAAATATGCACAAATAAAAAACGCACATATATTAATACTTTTTTTTTTTTTGACGTAGTCAAGCGTCTACCTAATCTATCTGCTGCATCTGTATCGTAAAGTTGATTATTGCAGACAATAATTTTGATAGATTTTCATACAATATATATTACAGACAGACATTAAACTATAAAATAATTATACACTGATATTAATATATGTATACAAACACACAAACAAATGTAAAGGAAAAAAACACTTATTAGAAAAAAATAACTGGGTAAAAAATACCCTGGTTATTTTAGTATACACACTCATACTATTTTTATTTGTTAGTCATTTGATCCCACTTTTCCTTGACCAAAATGATGCTGCTGATACTCCCAAGATGCTCACATGATTCTCCCACCAGCATGCTTCACAGTTGCTATGGTGTTCTTTAGCTAATGGACTGTGGTGTTGTTGCACCAAACATATTTAAAATTTAATTTAACTTTATCCTTCGTATTTTTTTGCTTCAGACTTCAGATGGGATTTTTATTATTTTTTTTTTTTAATTGGGCACGTTTTTGTTCCAAAAAGGAACAAAAAACAGCAACACAGGAACAGCTGATTTTTGTTTAATCAGAATTATTTTCAGTGATGGCAGGTGTATGTGGCTTATTTTTAGAAATGATTTATGAGCTTTGAACCCAAATACAACACCTATCATAAAAGCATGAGCCCTCTCTTGCAATCAGTATATTAGATTAGATTAGATTAGATTCAACTTTATTGTCATTGTGCAGAGTACAAGTACAGGGCCAATGAAATGTAGTTAGCATCTAACCAGAAGTGCAATATATAACATTATTTACATAAAGTGCGGTGGTAACAGTGACCAGTGCATAAATATAACTGTTATATACATGTGTGTATAAGTGAAATGTGAAATATGTAATATAAAATATGAGACATACAATATAAAATATACAGTGTTATATATGCAGTGTTACATGTATCTATCTATCTGTGTATTATGTTTATATACAGGAATGTACATATTGAATATATAGTATATAATATACATATATACATAACACATACATGAAGTGAGATATGCAGTAATATGAATGTAGGTTATTATATACACATGCGTATACAAATTATATATTGTATAAATTGTATATTGTAGGTTCTTTAATTTTCTGTGTTGAATTTTGTTGGTAGCAAGGTCCCATTAAAGAAGGTAAAATTGTTCAATCTGATTTATTTCAATTTCAGACTTTATAATCACAAAAACATGCAATTTCTATAATGGTATGTAGACTTTTTAGATTCATTGTACACAATCATACACACGCACACACACACACACACACACACACACACACACACACACACACACACACACACACACACGCAGATCAACAAATTAACAAAAATGATCTTTTCTCACCGTCTCCTGTCTCCATAAGCTCAGCATTGCCATATTTGGGCAGAGCTTTGGTTGGCATGGCGACCTGTGGCCGGTCCACTGTAACAGCGGGTGGATCTGAGGTGTAGCTTGTGATGTCAGGGGGGGGCGGGTGACTGTCTACGTCACACCAGAAAAAAAAAAAAAATTAAAAATTAACTTGCTCACACACAAACATTTAAGCTTTGTTTATCATTTATTCTTGTTTCTGTATAAAGGACACATTCCTTGGAGATGAGGTTCCCAGGAATCCTCCACCCCCATCCCTGTGGACACTAGCACACAGACATAAATGACCTACTAAAATCCAGATTTGTAGGGCCTCTTTTACTTATCACCACAGTAATACACTTTAAAATTCCCCAATTTCAAAGGACATTTCATGTGTTTTTGGAAAACATCTAGCTGGGTAACCATAAACTGCAACTCTTGTTCTGTGGCCTTCATTTTAAAATTTGCACTGCAGACAGTGATGTGTCCCAGAAAAGCATGTGGACTGAACACGCTGTTCCAAAATCCTTATGCTTTCTTCTACTTTGTTTGGTTCTCACATCCTGTCATCCACAGAAAAAGACTAGAAATTCCACCACAAAGTCCATCAGCAGAGAGCCATTTTTTACCTGACAGATCTTGTAAAATTCAACAGCAAACAACCATCATATAGTCAGTCTTACAGCATACTGCATTGACCGTACATGACTTAATCAATCAAAATAATCAAAGCATCTATGAGTGGGAGATACAACACTGTAATGTTTATTTAGACTTAATACTTTGGGATTTTGTTTGGAGGCATTGATAGCTCATGTCATAAAAACACATTTTCCTCTTCTTTAGAAAAAAGAAGTTTGATGCAATATGCAAACACTGTCGAAGTTTCAAAATCAACCCTGCACTCCCTGGTACACACAGTGGATCATGCCTGTGGAAACTAAGCTGCTAAATCACCTCATTCTGTACTCATTACTTCATTATTTAATTGTGATGCCAGAAAACCAGACCCTTAATAGGTTTGTGTTGCTCATCCTGCAGACCTTTATTAGTGGTCACAGGACACTGTTGGCTGGATATTTTTGGTTAGTAGACTATTGTCAGGTCACTGAGGTGTTTAAAAACTCCAGAAGCACTGCTGTGTCTTATCCACTCATACCAGTGCAACATACACTAACATGCCACCACTACACTGGCGTCACTACAGTGCTGAGAATGATCCTCCACCTAAATAATACCTGTTCTATGAGGGTCCTGCCATTAAAGAACAGGCTAACGGGTGGATAAAGTATGCAGAGCAACAGATGGACTACAGTATGTAATGACAGAACTAAAAGTGCTTTTATAATGGTAAGTAGAGCTGATAATATGGACAATACAGGTACATGCAAGGAGGGATACTTCGTGAAGCGGTCATTCAATGTAAGTTTGGAAGGCACAGTAACAAACAGATTAATTAAGGGAATCAAGAGAGGTTTGAAAAATATATAAGAAGAACATACAATACAGACCCTTTAAAAGAGAATTTAAACTTACATTTGGAAGGCTGACAGTTAAGACTGCTAAGGTCATGTACCTTCACCGTAACTATATTGTAACTTAACAGACACCACTACTAAAAACATGAGTTTCATTTAGTATCTGGTTGGTGTTGGTCAGGTCCAGGTTGGTTGAGACAGAACGGCGACAGTCTATTTGGATTCAGACCTAAATTTCTCCACCTGATTAAAGTTCTAATGTCCTTAGAGGACAGTATGAGTGAGAAAGCCTGAGAGAATTTAGTTTACTGTAATATCAGATACTAACCTTCTGAGTCCAGTGATGACCATGGCCGGTCAGACTGGTAGTCATAAGAGCGACGACCCAGGTTACCATTCTCTAATGACACACCCATCTCCCTTAAACCCCGCCTCTTCAGGGATAGATGAGCAATTGGCCCAACTGTGTATGTTTGGGGGGTGGGGGTGGGGGGGGGGGGGTGCAGAATGAATAAATTTGTGTAAATAATAAAAAAAAACAACAAAAACAACATTATAATAAACAATATGCAAACAGTGCATGTGTGTACAATATGGATCAACAGCTAGCATGTCATTTGCGCCGTTAGGAAGGCTGTTTTTAAATGGAGTTAACTACCCTACCCTATCTCGAGCTTAAACGCTAACCCTAAATGACAGAAGTATTTTGTAACGTATTTGGCACATGATTCAGTAATTAAAAAGCTGGTGGCATTAATGCTGAGGACATCACGCCCTGTTTAACAAGGATTTAACAGCAAATGCGAATGTGTGTATCCCTGTAAATGCTCTTTAAGAGCTGCACTTTTGAATGAGGCAACTGAACTTTAGTGTTACACAGCAGTGTGAGCTGGTTCAAGCAGGTATCAAATTTTGCCATACTAGTCGACCCTGTTCGGATGAGGTCTTAAAATCATGGGCCTCCATTTCACGTTTGTGTAGAATTCTTGTGTGTGTAAGACTCCAGTACTAGTTATACTGCTTCATAACGTGATTGCAAAACACTTGCAACATATTAAAATGCATTAGTAAAGAAAACAAGGTTAGTGAGTGTCTGGCCTTCAGCCTTGAGGAGAAAATACTGAGCAGCTACTTCTCCCTACAGGATTCATGCAGCCTCTAAGTGTCAATTCTGCACAGGTTAAACTTGCACCGTAGGAATGTTAACAGCTAACGATTTGCACCTCTATTTGGTTGTAGAGTACACCTTTATATGAATGGAGAGCATGTAAAAAACACTGAACACAGAAACACATTGTTAACGGAGTGTAAGTGAACACATTATGCTCTGTTTATTTAATTAAGATGTGGCCTAGTAGTTTATATTTTTTGTTTACTTTTATATAGACTTCTGCAATTCTCCTTATTTTTTTTTCTTAGTTTTCTGTTTTTGTTTTCATTCTTTTTTATGTCGACGAAAATAAATGTTTCCGACCAAAGGTCTACCAAAAAGGAAATAAACACAAAAATGAATGCTGAATGTTACGTAAGCAAGTCTTCTTATTTTATGAAATGTAAATGTATCGTATTGTGAAGCAAAAATTGTAACACATATTGTATTGTAAAATCTGCATATTGTTACATCCGTAAAAACACCCACTGATTAAACTCAACTCATCTGTGATCAGGCAGCACACTCACAGCACATATTAAATAAATATGACTGTGACTGATCAGAAAACTCAATTGCAGTCTTCTGTGGATATTAGTATTACAAAAATCAACATCACAATCACATATAACAAACAATGCATGTGTAGATCTAGAGTACTCACTGTTGTAAGTGTGTGCGTTATTCTCTGCTAGACGCGCAGCATTGGCAGATCCATTGCTGTGTGATGAGGACGATGATGTGGTTGATGAAGATGATCCACGAAGTGCTTGACTAATCCAGGCCTCAACCCCTGCACCACCAGTTCTCCCTAGAGATCCCTCACCCTCGGAGCCTGATGAGGAGTCTATGTGAAAAGTGAGCAGGAAAACAAGCTCAGTCACAGCGTACTGCTGCACGTAGGCCGACCAAACTAATACCTTATCATAACCACACACAGGTTTGATTTAATTAGGACATGAGTTCATACATACAATACTGTGCAAGAGTCAGAGACCACCCTTCATTTGTACAATTTCAGGTCAAAATTACCATTAAAAACAGGTTATTCATTTGCCACGAGATATTTCTGCAGAGAGTCAAAAGGAAATGAAAAAATGGAATAAAAAAAAGTATGTATGAGAAAATGGCACTTGTAACAACAGTGCAAGATCTGACAGACCACCACAATTGTCATCATCAGATAAACAGTCCTTTAAGCTTCCATCTTTGAGAGAAAGGCAAGCTCTGCATTTGCTTCAGATCTGAAGACACTGTCCTTCCTTCCTGTATGAGAACATAGATCAACTCTAGGGTGAAAAAAGAAGAACACCTGTGATCAAACAAAGAAGTTGATGGAGTTCTTAGAACAATAGACTGGCCACCCCATAGCCAAGACCTCAAAATCTCTGAATGCGTTTGGGATTTGTGGATTCAAAGAAGCAAAAAATGCAACTAACTTCTAAGACTGAATTTGGAAAATGTGGAAAAATATTCCTGCAGACTTCTTTTAAAAATTCAAAGCAAGTATCCTGAAAAGAATGGATGCTGCACTAAAGTCAAATGGCAGACACACCAACAGAACATCTTTAGAATGTATTTTGTTGTGGGGGCTTCAGTGTAATTTGTGTACGTTTCCTGTGTTTTTCTTGACACTAAATGGCTATTTTGAGTGGAAATGAAATGAAGGTGGTCATGGGTTGGGGATGCGGTGGGGGAGTTCTGATGTTTGCACAGTACTGTATGTCACTTGAGTACTATATATAAGCTCACTGACACTGTACTAATACTGGGCAGGGCCTCCCTTTACTCATAAAACAGCCTCAAATCTTCATGGCTTGGATCCAACAAGATGTCGTTAACATTCCTTTGTAATTTTTTTTTTCATGCTGACATGCTGGCATCAAGCAGTTATCACATTCTATCACAAACCAAAAGTGTTCAATTGAATTCAGATGCACACTGAATTCATTGAAGTCATATTCACTAAACCAGTTTAATATGATTTAGCTTTTTGACTTGTGCGTTATCATGCTGGGAGTAGGCATTAGAAGATGGGCAAATTGTGGCCAGGAATGGATGCAGATGGTCAGCAACAATACTTGAACAGGTTGTGACATTCAAACAATGATTTTGTTTGGTGGTATTAACAAGCCCAGATTGTGCCAAGAAAACACTCCCCACACCACTACACCACCTCCACCAGCCTGGTCTTTTGACACAAGGCAGGTTAGGTGCATGGATTCATGCTCTGGTGTAAAATTCTGACCTACCACATCCTACCACCACCAGGTGGTGGAATGAACTCCCACTGGCTGTCCGAACAGCAGAGTCTCTTGCTGTCTTCAAACGCAGACTGAAGACTCATCTCTTTATACAGCACTTAAATGAGCATTGAATTATAAGCTGCACTTATTTTATTTATTGTATTGTATCTTATTGTTATTGTATTGCATTGAATGGCACAGAGTTCTGCGTTTCTTTTTCTCTTGGTGTCTGCAGTGACATATTTGTCTCTAGCAGTATCTGAGCTCAGGACTGTCTTTTTCTCTAAGCTATTGGTAACTAGCAAAGATACCTTCTCTAGATTGACAAAGCACTTCTTGTAAGTCGCTCTGGATAAGAGCGTCTGCTAAATGCTGTAAATGTAATGTAAATGTACCATCTGTGCCAAACTACCATCTGTGTGCATCCACAGACATCATGATTCAACAAACCAAGCTATGTTTTTCTAGTCTTCAACTGTTCAATTTTGGTGAGCCTGCACCACCTATAGACTCAACTGTCTGTTTTTGGCTGACAAAGTGGAACCCGATGTTGTCTTCTGCTGTTGTAGCTCAGCCTCAAGTTCTGCCTCAAAGTTCAACGTGCTTAGATGCTTTTCTGCTCACAACAATTGTATAGAGTGGTAACTGACCTCTCTCTTCAACAAGTCAAGGACTACTGCTCACTGGATGTTTTGTTCTTTATTGCACCATTCCGAGTATAGTCCAGAGACTTTTAAAATCTCAGGAGATCAGCAGTTATACAGACACAGGTATTTGTTTTGCGATTGTATGCCTGCATGTGTTTATTATAAACATAAGGATATCCTACTTCAAGTTTGGTCTGTTAAAGTGGGATGTACATAGAACCACAATGTTTAATATTCAGATGAGGCAAGGCAGAACACACACAGTTAATACTGACATAAAAGCTATTGCAGCCCTATCATAGTGACCTGGTGGCGTATATGCCTCCATAGATGTTTGGACAACGAGGGACCGTCGTTTTGAGGGCATGGGGACGGCCATCTTCCGCTCACACTGACGCTCCAGCGCTGCCTGCACTGCTTCAGAGTGTACATCTGGGACAAAGCAAAAGGGTGCGTGTGCATGCGAGAGAGAGAGAGAGAGAGAGAGAGAGAGAGAGAGAGAGAGAGAGAGAGAGAGAGAGAGAGAGAGAGAGAGAGAGAGAGAGAGAGAGAGAGAGAGAGAGAGAGAGAACAAACAAACAAAAAAAAAATGAAAACAAAACTTTAAACAAAAAAGATTTTTTATTTTTATAAGGATTGTGATCTATTAAACCTAGGGCACATTTACAGAGTACTTTCTTTTGGGAGGCTGCTTTCACAAACTCTAACCCTTAAAATTAAACTTGTGAAAATGCCTACTTTAGCTACATCACTACATTTTACAGCAGGAAATGAGACTGCACCCCTGACCCTCATGGCCAGATGATGAGCACTTAGATCCCATTGTTTTGAAGTAAATGAGTCCTAGAGTCTGTCAGTGTGTAACCTGTAAATTTGTATTTTCTGCAATTAAGTAAAACGATTTTGTAGGGACGCCTCAATACATTGGCCTGCTACCATGCTCACTTACTAGCACTCAAAAACACACTGACACGAATATCTGATACCACCTTACAGCATGTGGTGTAAGGTTAATAAACAATGTAATGCTATAACTTTATTTTACCACCTGTCTATAAAGCACTTTGAGCTGCCACCGGCATGAAAAGTGCTATACAAGTAAAATTATTATTATTATTATTATTATTATTATGAACAAACGACTCAAGCTGGCAGTGAATGAGGGTCTGCTCAAACAACAAAGTGTTTGACATTGCGGCAGTTGGACACAAAGTTGTTGGTCACTTTAAACATTTCAAAAGCATACACTGTGTGATTTTGGTCCATTTTTAAACACACACACAAACACAATCACAATCACTACCCCTGTGCAGGCTAGCAAATCATAGGCAAAAAACCTCAATCATGGTACCAAAGCCTATATGTGCCAACTGTATTCTGTTTGAGTGAAAAGAATTGGAAAGTATAAACTTAAACTTCAGTGTTTGTGCCTGTTACTTGAATACGTAGTGTGTTATTTTGAAACTGCTGATGGACAGAGCTGTCTGTGGGGCTGTGTGTTATGCAGCATGCTGAGTGGACCAAGCATTTTTGTACAGTGTGACGATATAAATCTTGGAATTTGTTTGTACGCAATGCTCTATTCAAACATCCATTGTGAAATCAACATAAAATAAGATTTCTAAAATTACACAGTGTATTGGCTGGCATTAGAGCACATTCAACTACCAGCCAACCAGGCAAAAAGACTCCAACAAGTTGTAAAGATTAACCTCAGATCAGATTCATACTGTCCAGCACTACTGCTAAAGAAACGGATTAGGATCATAGGGTTAAAACTGCAAAACCTTACTGCAAGTACCTTACTTACAGCTGTACAGAAGCACCGTTCTGACATGGAAGAAAACATTTTTTCCACTGCAGCACTGATCAATCTAAGGTAACTAATAGATAGATAGAACTCGCACTATAGCTAGCTAATTCACCTGATTTAATATCAGTTAAATTTAAAGCATTTAACTGTTAAGGTGTATTGCACTTATTTACACTGTATTTACACTAACCTCTTTAATTTTAAGTAGTGTTCACAGCTGTTTTCGCTAATCATACACTGCCTAACATTTTTGAATATGCTCAAAATTAGCTAAAATTGTCAAAACAAACAGTTAGCACTGAAATATTTGGTAAAAAACATTTGAAACATCTGGTAAACTTTCAGTAGTGTTATTATTTTTCAGATGGTGAGAAGACAGAATGTTGAACTATTTATTTTATTTAAAATAATTAAAATATAGGTCACTCAAAGTAGGAGTCAGTTAAAAGCTCAAAATCTGTTTTCAGCTCTAGCTTTGAACCAATTCAGTAGAATCTCCCATATAAAGTACTGTGCAAAAGTGTTATGTATATGAGAAAACTATATGTAAAGCTTTGTGTCTGGCGCTTTGTCTAGGGAGTAAGTATATTCTAAACAATATAGTGATTTAATGTCACTAAGTTATACTAACCATTTACAAATCTCTCTTTAAGAAAGTCCAGTATTAACAGTTTATTCCAATACCTAGTTTGGATGATCAATCTTCCATTCAATTAAACAGGTGTGATTGTAAAGGAGTGAAAATAATAATAATAAAAAAAGTATTGACATTTAAACACACTCAGGCATACAAATGCAAAAAGTAAATGTGTTAACAAATGAATTCAAACTTTTGTTTCTTTGGTGGTGTGTGATGTGGTGAGTAGTGAAGCGAATGATCAGTAATACGGGTCCCACTACAAAGACAAAAAATGATTGAAAGAGAAAAAGAGAAACCCTCCCAAAAATACAAGTATCCTAATAATGGCACAATTATTTACAATTACAATTTTGTATTGTTCTCTAGTAAAAACACGCTTTCTGCCAAGACGATAAACATTTTCTACAATTTTGTTGGTTGTCTTAGAACTTTTGCACAGTACTATATATTACATATTTTACTTATTGTTATATTACTCGTCTAACAGGTATAAATCTCTTTTACAACTTTACAACAACTGATTCAATCAGAATCCTTCAGGAAACAGCCCAAAATAACAATTCAATACAAAATTTCAATACAAAAATGTGACTATATACACAGTAGTGGATTACGGCCTGGAATTTTTTTGGGCCACAAAATGAATACATAATTCAATAAATATTACTATGACCAACTATAATCTATTCTACTATATCAAAAATCAATGTAACTGGATCACCACCTTGAGACTGATGCATCTTAATGTTTTAAACTGCAATTTTACACCCATAAAAGTAAGACTACAGATTTGAAAATTATTTAAAATATGCCAAGATCTACTACTGGATACAAGACAGAAACAAGGTGAAACATGCATATATGTATGTTTGCATTTATGAGACACCTGAGCGGTATCGCTCATCCCGTGAGCCAGTGGAACGTCGCCTTTGGTAACGAGATGAGGAAGACGATGACGAAGAAGGTGTGACAGGAATTCTAGACTCCGCCCCCACTGTAAACACAGAGAGTCAATCAACATGTCCAGTGAAAGTCAATATGCAAAACTTTAACTGTTGTTTATAATTTCTGAAAAAAAAAAAAAAAAAAAAAGTGCAGATTTTGAGCTTTCAATTAATACAATATTTTTGTTTGTAAATAAATGTTTTACTATTATTAGAATTATGTGTGTTGTGTTATTCTAAATGTTAAGACTCACCCTTCAGAAAGTATGTGTACTATCTATACTACCTAAGGCAGATGATCACAATATTTGTGTATGTGTGGTACCTGGTACACGGGGCAGGTAGGCTTGAATGAGTTTTGCTCTTTTCTTCTCATAACCTTTCTGTGTGATGTCCCCTGCCAAAGAGAAGTACAGAGATGCTCAACAACTACAATTTCAATCACCAATCGATGTCTAGGCTAAATAGCTACTTTGATAGCACAGCAGTAATTAAAGGGCGACTCTCACCAAAACAAAAACATTAACACATCACTACAATCATGCCTACTCATCTGCTACAATGGAGCTAAAGTAGCCTCTAGAGCAAGATTTCCTGGTTTAAAGACATCTGATGATTGTATCGTGAGGATGGGAGGAAAACTACAAGCGCTTTGGGGTGGACACCTGAAGGTGGGCTGATTGAAATCTGTTTTATTTTACCACTTGCTGGCTAATGCAGAAGGAAGATAGCTAATGTTACAGCTAGGAATCCGAATACCAAATCTGTATTCATTAGCGACTAACGTCTGCATTTTTGCTAGTAGTTAGGATGTCTTTACGACCGTGGAAGGATTCCCAGTGGTCATATGATGTCTTTGCGTAAGGCATGCTGGGTACTGTGGTGAGAGGACACTGATGGACAAAAAAACAAGAAGGACACAAAATTATGAATTCTGTCAAACAGTTGATTCTGAGGCATGCTCTATCTTTATGCTGCAATGCCCCTTTAAATGTTTTATCTGACATGTTCACCAAAAGGCTACTTACAGCTGATGATCCAGAACAAAACGCTGAAACATGACCAACCCACACACAGACAGGGACATCCACGACAGTACATCAACATCTCTTCTGTTTAAAATGTCAACATTTTATTTTCAGAACGTATACTGTTTAACTGAAGTGCCATTTTATTTAGAGATTATGGTACTGGGGTGAGCATTATGTTATTGTTATTGTGATACACAACATGCCCTCCTAAACATATAAATATCATCTGCACTTACAGAGCCAACTGCATTCTTCACTGCAAGGACAGCATAATTACTCCCGTTTAACCAGATTTAGGGCAGCATGATACGTGAAATGTGAGGTTATAATCATGCTAATAATTTTTCATTGCAGTTATTAAATGTGACACTACTAGTGCATGTGTGTTTTAGGATATACTATTTTTCCATATGAATACCTGTACATGTCACAGACTCTAGTCTCTTAAAAAAAAAAAACATTCTAATTGTTTGTATTCAAACATATGTGTAAATACTCCCTAAGCAACTGTATGCAACATCATTATGCATGTGCAAATGAAACCAAATACAGGCTAGTTAGATGGATGAAGTTTAAGGCAGTAGTGCAACACTTTAGGAATAGTGGTACATCTCTCACAAACATTTTATTTTTTTTATTCTGAACAAACTTTTGGATGAAAATGGATTGGTAAATATCTGTTCAGATATATTTATATTTGATGTTATAGTCAATGATGTGACATACACAATGATGCATTTCTTGTTTTAAAAGTTTTGAAATACACCTCTAATTTATTTATACAGAATGATATCAGATGACATATTTCCATCTTAGTCTAAGAGACTGGATTGTTTAGCCTATCTGGTCTATCTATCCATCTATCAGAACATCATTTCAGTAGTAGTTATAGTAAAAATAGGAGTTCACACATTCCAAGAGCCTATAAATAAGGCTATTTTAAAAAGTTTTGTTTAGTTCTGTAAATAAGACACTTTAACTTGATATAAGTGCATGTATCAGATAAGAAAGATTCAGACCAATTGCGAGAAGCCTGTAAATAACAGTAACTGCATGAACTGTGAAGTAACAAGTAGATGATTTCAGCCAATTATGCCGTCAGCTTATTTTAGTAATTTGCAGAAATTGTTGATTTTCCCCGTTTTCCCTGTTCTTTCTTAAATAGCTTCTGTCTGCAAATCTCCAAAAACCAAAGTATCACACAGCAACACAGTCCTTTGACAGAGTGAATGGTATGCCTACTGCAACTCTGCTTGATTTAAGCGGGTGGGATCACATCACTGATTCATGCACTTGCCTTCAGGAGGAGAACGAACAAACAGCACGAGTCCTCTACATATTTTCATAGTACTTACTAACAAATATTCTTTTGACACAAGAAACATCAATACTGGCTTTTCATGCGAATCTTAAGAAAAATGAAACAAATAAGCCCATGTATTAGTAATGACTCTACTAGTTATATCTGTGGTTCTGACTACTGGTTTCTAAAGGAGTTAAAAACATTTGTGAAAATGTTTTGTTACAATGCTAGGCCTGACGTTAAATTAGTAGTATTGATGACAATAAATTAACTTATAAGCCTATGGCTCCCATTTAATTGCTTTTTATTACATATAAACCTTCATCACAGATTAGGCTACGTACATATAAATTAATCTGAGGACATGTTTTAGCAGAGCTGTTGGTAAACTGCCTAATCAGTGGTTATGTACAATATCAAAGTAAGTTTGTGGAACACTTCAGTTGCTGTTTTGCAGTCACTAATGCCACTATAGTTTTTTCATATCTCTGAACACTAAATAATTCTGTTCATTGAAATGATTTGTCATCATTCCATGTGAAAAACCATATTGTGTATAGGATGACACAGTATGAGATGGATGAGATGGACAAAGGTAAAAATTCAAATATATATTGTATAACTGCACTAACACTGCACTAATAAATAGGACGTGATTGCAGTACAGAATGTGACTACAGTTTTATGCTATTAGGCAGCTAATCATGTTCTTTTTTGCATTTTAATCAACTGCACACAACTTGGTGCCACGTGAATGATCCTCATATTTAACTAAAAATCCAACACTTACAAACTGTAACAGTTAATGAATTTTCAATTTACTGACTTATAAATAATTCAATTTATCAAAAAACTGACTTTCAGTAATAGTTTAATCTACTATTTACTGCAGCTCTAAAGCTTTTTTAACTAAAGCTTTTTTTTTTGGGATACACTAATATGGCCGATGTTGATATTCAATACTTTTCTCTGTGCATATCTACTGACGTTAATATCAATACATAACCATTTATAAAATGTAAAACTTTTAGCACTTTGATTAGCATTATGAAGAAATGTCACACTTTTTCCGGCATACAAACACAACGATATGAATCAAATGCAGACATTTTAGTACAGTAGTCTAAACATTCACCTCTCCCAAAGTACAATAAATATGTAATCAAATACTGGTTTGAAATATCTGTCAAATATAAACATCTGTCCAATGGCAATAATTATTTAAAGCAAACATTAGCAGATACGATTCTGAAATCAGTGTGCTTCCCTACATTGGTTGCTACAAATTGCTGATCGGAGCAGCAAGGCCATCCAGTAACCATGACCACACAAAGAAATACATGACCAAATAACTAATAAATAACTAAACAATAATAAGAAAAAAGATGGTCAGGGTAGGTCTGGAAATGTGGTGGAGTTTTATATTTTAATTATCATCAATAATCACTGTGCATGTGCTATACATAAACTCTTTTCCTAAATATTTTTTATTTAAAAAACTAATATAAAATCTTTTTACAGCAAATAAATAAATAAAACATAACATTAGATAAGTACTGTCTTTAAGTGATGTCGCTGGTTGGCTGGCTTAATTTAGCGTTGTCAAGCACAAACATGCAGCATCTGAGAATACTCCAAGAATGCATCCGCAACCATGACGACAGAACTGTGATTGGCCCCCAGAGAACAGAAGGAAATGAGGACAAGGAGTGGCTTCTCTCCAGAGACCACGCCCCTTAACACCAAGGGGGAGAGAGAGAGAGAGAGAGAGAGAGAGAGAGAGAGAGAGAGAGAGAGAGAGAGAGAGAGAGAGAGAGAGAGAGAGAGAGAGAGAGAGACACTGACCAAGAGAGAGGCCCAGGATGCAGCCACGGGCATTTTTATCTTTCCAGATGTGTTCTCTGAACTCAGATCTACTAATGCTGAATCGTTCTAGAATGACAATCTGTTTTAGAACAATGTCAATTATTATTTCACATCATAGCCCCACACAGATTGCGCAGACACAAGAAAAACAGAACGTACTAGCAAATTTTACACTCCCCAAATTGGGTTACTGGGTCAGTCTTCAGTGAACCAAATATAAACACTCACACACATAAAACATGTAAACACACACATGAAGTGGAGCATGTCTTAATACAGATGATCCACACATGACTTCAGGAAAATTTTCAAAAGATCAGAGAGAACATGTGTTTAGCACAGAGTACCAGCCAAAAGGGTTAAAAGATAATTAAAAATGTGAATATTTCTTCTTCCTTTTATTTGTCATAACTTTAACTATAGCTGATGTAAAAACATTTGATCAGTTCTCACTCAGATTAGTTCTGTACTTCAACTAGACTTTGTCAAGTGATGAGAATGCAAAGTACTGTTTTCTTAACCTCACAATAATACATGACTACACAATCTGCAGAAATGACTAAAAAAATAAATATAAATCTGGATTGACATAATCAGGGCTGCAACAAATATTCGATGATATTTCATAAATTCACTAATTAAAATGATCAAAACCTGAAAAGTAACTCAAATAACTCAAAGACTTCCATGGGGAAAACAAATCTTTGTTTATCAAATACAGAGTTGCCAGGTCTTCACTGGACTCATTGGAGATTTGGCAATGCTTGTGAGACTCCAAATAAACTTCTGCTTCTGACTGCTCCAGACTGATAGCTAGCATATTTTCAGAACGAATGCTACTTCCTCTGCTTTTGTTCTTTTGTTATGAAGAAACCATATTGACTATATCTGGAGCAGTAAATGATTGTTTGCTGTTGCACAAAAACATACAATGAGGCTAAAATACATACACATTTCTGCCAATATTTCATTATATCTTTTCATGGGACAACACTATAGAAATGAAACTTGGATATAACTTAAAATAGTCAGTGTACAGCTTGCATAGCAGTATAGATTTGCTGTCCTCTGAAAATAACTCAACACACAGCCATTAATGTCAAAATAGCTGGCAACACAAGTGAGTACACCTCACAGTGAACATGTCCAAATTGTGCCCAAAATGCATGAGTGCTGCCAGCATTGCTGCAGAGGTTGAAGAAATGGAAGATCAGCCTGTCAATGCTCAGACCATACACCGCACAATGCATCAACTTGGTCTGCATGGCTGTCGTCCCAGAAGCTGACGCACAAAAAGCCCAGAAACAGTTTGCTGAAGACAAGCAGTCCAAGAATATGGATTACTGGAACCATGTCCTGTGGTCTGACAAGACCAAGATGAAGTTGTTTGGCTCAGATGGTGTCCAGCATGTGTGGTGGTGCCCTGGTGAGGAGTACCTAGACAACTGTCTCTTGCTTACAGTCAAGCATGGTGGTGGTAGCATCATGGTCTGGAGCTGCATGAGTGCTACCAGCACTGGGGTGCTGCGGTACTTTGAGGGAAACATGAATTCCAACATGTAATATGACATTCTGAAGCAGATCATGATCCCTTCCCTTCAGAAACCGCACCGCATGGCAGTTTTCCAACTCTATAATGACCCTAAACACACCTCCAAGATGACAACTGCCTTGCTGAAGGTAAAGGTGTTGGACTGGCCAAGTATGTCTCCAGACCTAAACCCAATTGAGCACCTGTGGGGCATCCTCAAGCAGAAGGAGGAGGAGCACAATGTGTCTAACATCCACCAGCTCCGTGATGTCATCATGGAGGAGTGGAAGAGGATTCCAGTAGAAACCTGTGCAGCCCAAGAGGACTAAGGCAGTGCTAGATAATAATGGTGGTCACATAAAATATTGACACTTTGAGCACAATTTGGACAAGCAAAAATGAATGACCAGTTGAGACACATAAAACCACACAAATATTCCAAGAGGACCTTATAAGATTCAGATTCAGATTCAGATTCCTTTATTGATCCCAGGGGGAAATTGCAGTTGTTACAGTTGCAGCCATTTATGTAAAAAATAAACACTTTACTAATAATTTAAGACAATATATAGAATTTACAGTATGTACACCAGATTTAAGTACTCTACACACACAATTGCTGTTATTGCACATATGAACAGTTTTTGAATCACACACTGAGGGAGGAGTTATGGAGTTTGATGGCCACAGGTAAGAATGACTTCCTGTGGCGCTCTGTGGTGCATTTTGGTACGATGAGTCTTGAGCTGAATGAGCTCTTGTGTCTCATCACCATATCGTAGAGTGGGTGGGAGCCATTGTTCATAATGGCCCGCAGTTTAGACAGCATCCTCCTCTCCGACACTGCCGTCAGCGAGTCCAGCTCCACACCCACAACATCACCGGCCTTGCGGATCAATTTGTTGAGTCTGTTGGCATCTGCCACCCTCAGCCTGCTTCCCCAGCATGCAACAGCATAGAGGATAGCACTCGCCACCACAGACTCATAGAAGATCCTGAGCATAGTCCGGCAGATGTTGAAGGACCTCAGGCGCCTCAGAAAATAGAGACGACTTTGGCCCTTCCTGTAGAGGGCGTCAGTGTTCTTAGCCCAGTCCAGTTTATTGTCAATATACACACCCAGATATTTGTAATCCTCCACAGTGTCCACACTGACCCCGCTGATGGACACAGGGGTCACCGATGCCTTGTCCCTCCTCAGGTCCACCACCAGTTCCTTTGTCTTTGTCACATTGAGCTGCAGGTGGTTCCGCTCGCACCATGCGACAAAGTCCTTCACCGTTGCCCTGTACTCATCCTCTTCACCCTTGCTGACACATCCAACTATTGCAGAGTCATCAGAAAAAATCTGAAGGTGGCAAGTCTCTGTACAGTAGCTGAAGTCCGTGGTGTAGAGGGTGAAGAGGAAGGGAGAGAGGACAGTACCTTGTGGGACTCCAGCGTTGCTGACTACTCTGTCCGACACACAGTGCTGCAGGCGTACATACTGTGGTCTGCCGGTCAGATAGTCAACAATCCAGGACACAAGGGGGGCATCTACCTGCATCACTGTGAGCTTATCGCCCAGAAGAGCGGGCCAGACGGTGTTAAATGCGCTGGAGAAGTCAAAAAACATGACCCTCACAGAGCTGGCTGGCTTATCCAGGTGAGCATAAACTCTGTTGAGCAGGTAGATGATGGCGTCTTCAACTCCCAGGCGGGGCTGATAGGCAAACTGGAGGGGATCTAGAAAAGGCTGGACTATGGGTCGGAGCTGATCCAAGACGAGCCTCTCCATGGTCTTCATGACATGAGACATCAGTCCCACTGGCCTGTAGTCCTTGGCGTCACTGGGTCGTGGCGTCTTTGGGACAGGAACAATGCAAGATGTCTTCCACATCATGGGTACCCTCTGGAGACTCAGGCTCAAGTTCAAGACACGTTGAAGTACTCCACAAAGTTGGGTAGCACAGGCTTTAAGCACCCTGGGTGGAACCCCATCAGGGCCTGCAGCCTTGTTTGTGTGGAGTCTCTTCAGTTGTCTTCTCACCTGGTCAGCAGTGAGACACACTGTAGAGGAGGTGGGTGGGGGAGGGATGGAGGTGTGAGATGGGCTATCACACGAGGGGGGCAGGCTATCAGGAGGGGGAGGGGGGATGAGTGGTATGGTCTGCTGAGGACTGGCAGCAGAGGAGTCAGGCTGGGGGGAGTCAGGCTGCCGTGTCAAATCTGTTAAAGAACAGATTTAGCTTGTTGGCCCTGTCCACACTGACCTCTACTCCTCTGTTGTTGTTGGACCTGAAGCTGGTGATGGTCCTCATCCCATTCCAGACCTCCCTCATGTTGTTCTGCTGGAGTTTCCACTCCAGCTTCCTCCTGTACTTGTTCTTCGCCTCTTTGATAGCTGTCCTCATTTCCCTCTGGATCGTTCTCACCTCCTCCCTATCTCCAGCTCTGAATGCCCTCTTCTTCTTGTTGAGGAGAGCCTTAATGTCCTTTGTTACCCACGGCTTGTTGTTTGGGTAACATTTAACAGTCCTGGTTGGGACAGTGGAGTCCACACAGAAGTTAATGTAGTCCGTGATGCACTCTGTGAGCCCGTCGACGTCCTCTCCGTGCGGCTCACAGAGTGCAGACCAATCAGTAGCCTCGAAGCAATCCTGCAGTGCCTCGTAAGTCTCCACAGACCATCTACTCACTATCCGCTTGGTCACAGGCTGACTCTTCACCAGCGGCACATAACAGGAGCTGAGGTGAACCAAGTTGTGGTCTGACCTACCCAGCGGGGGAAGGGGGGAGCAGCTGTATGTGTCCTTAACATTAGCATACAAGCAGGTCCAGTGTTCTTTCCTCTCTGGTGGGACAGTCCACATACTGCGTGAAGTGTGGTAGTGCCTTGGCCATAGCGACATTGTTAAAGTCACCTGATATGGCGATAAAGGGTGTTGCGTCTGGAGACGTGCTGTTGTTGAATAAATTACGTCACTTGCCGACGTCGGGTTGGCAGAGGGGGGAATGTAGGTAGTCACGATGATGGCATGCGAATACTCGCATGGTAAATAATATGGCCTGAGTCCGACAGCCAACAGCTCAATGTCCGGGCAACAGGTACGTTCCTTGATGATAATGTGACCAGGGTTACACCAGCGGTTATTAACTAGCACAGCGACCCCACCTCCTTTGCGCTTTCCACTCTCGGTGCAGCCCCGGTTGGCCCGAACAGTGTGGAAGCCATCGATGGAAACATGGTCATCCGGGATGTCCTGGTGTAGCCATGTCTCCGAAAAGCACATGAGACTACACTCCTGGTACTACTTCTGACTCCTGGCTAGTGCTGTCAGCTCGTCCATCTTGTTCGCCAGCGACCTCACGTTGCCCATGATGACGGAGGGGAGACGCAGCTTATATCCCTTCTTCTCCATAAGCCTCCGCCGTCTCTCCCTCGCTTTCCCCGTGCGCTGGTTAATTCCCCCTCTGCAACCCCTGTGCGTCCGTCTCCAAAGCTCTTCGGGAATGTTCTTTGTCCTGGTCGCCAAGGCGACCGGCTGCAGCGCGATCAGCTGATCCCGGGTGTAAACAAAGCGGCCATGCTGCATCGTCGCGGCGGACACGGGGAGTGAGTGAAAGTAGCACTTTCAAAAAAACAGACCAAAACTCTCTCTACTCGCATGTTTCGAGAGGGCACAGCTTCCCTAAATTGCCTCGTCAAATAAATAAACT
Source organism: Pygocentrus nattereri (assembly GCF_015220715.1). Classification (NCBI taxonomy): domain Eukaryota; kingdom Metazoa; phylum Chordata; class Actinopteri; order Characiformes; family Serrasalmidae; genus Pygocentrus; species Pygocentrus nattereri. The sequence goes on from NC_051229.1 coordinate 23,043,361, forward strand.
ATTACAAGGGTAAAGAAAAGTTACGATCAAAAACGAGGGAACATGAATGGGAGCTACTGTAACAGGCAGCATGCACGTTCGCGCATGCGCACTGAAAAAATGTAGTATACAGGACCTAATATAACATCAAGTTAACCAACATTTTACCTCTTGTTTTGAAAGTTATTGCCAACATGGACATTTGTGAGCTCCTGTTGGTTACAAAATCACATGCTTCACATATTAAAAAAAGAGGTGTTTTCCAACATTATAGCTCATAAGTACTGAAATTCAGTTACAGATGCCTGAGGAAAATTATGATATTTTCATAATTTTGCAACTCATCTGAACATTGGTACATTGAGCTGTATGGAGAATGTTGAGGAGCTGCATGTGAAAATATTTAAATGTAAGGTTTCAGGCTACAGGTTCCCCTGCTCACTAGCAGAGTCTGCATTATCCCCCAATTGCTACTGCTGCTACAAGTTGAAATATAGCCCATTTATGCTGTTTGGATCCAATTATTTGATACGGCTGGGCTGCATAAGGTAGCTGAATGTTGCATTTTATTTTGTTTTTACCTAGAAACTAACCTGCTGCTCAGAAAAAGACTAGACTAGAATCTTAACATTTCTCTTTTTATATATATATATATATATATAAGACCACTGACATGTTGCATCTGGCAGGTTTATGAATACACTGCAAGTGATGCAGTGCACAAATGCATGGTTAGCAATTCTGATGTAACAGTTAGCCTAGTAGTATGAGTACATCTTCTTGTATTACTTGCCAATACTGATTCTGATACCATACTGAGGAAGCTACTCAGAATTAAGTAGCTGTCAATCAATGCAATGAACCTTAAAGTTAGCGATAAAATCTAGTTGCATTTAAATGACGTGCATTAGCTAGTTATGCTACATTAGTTACCTTGGATCAAGGTGCGTTGTGGTTTTATAGTTTTGATCCTCATCTGTAATCCGAGGACCTTATATTTCAAGTTTTACATCTTGTTGGAGTCTTTTGCTTAGCATTTCGAGCTGTAGTTACAAAATCTTGTTTTGGTGACTGTACATTTGAATAGACCGTTGGGTACGGACAAAGCCTAGGGTTTATTTGCTCTCACTGTATAAAAATGCTCAGTGCAATTGAGATGCTACCTGAAACACAGGTTCTACACACAGCTCTGTCTACAGAGAATTATCAATAAAGCTGTTTCATTCAAAAGAACACACAGCATACCCAATTTCCAAGCAAACATGCTGCCAACTTGTACCACACTGTGCACCAAAACAAAGCAAGCAAGGATATACATGGGCAGGACAAAACGGTCTCTTGATAGCATATTTTACAACGACAATAAAAAAAAAAAAAAAAACACCCTCACTAAAATCACTGCCATCTGGAGTCATTTGTTCATTAGCACACCACTATAAAGCAGGCTTACATCAGATGTTATCAGGTGGTATCAGACGTTTGAATCGGTGCATTTTATAGGTACTATAGTGCAGTAACGGGCCAATATCTGATACCAGTATCAGTATTGATGGATTCTGACAGAAAACTAAAATAATTTATTATTTTAATATTATTTATAATTTATTATATTAATATTATTAATAATATATTATTTTAATTATTTTTCATTTATTTGTCTTCTTATTTTTACTTCTGAACAAATGTACTAAGCATGAAAAACTACAGGGTAATAAAGAAAATACATTATTATTATTATTATTATTAATAATAATAATAATAATAATAATAATACAGAATCTGAGGGTCATATCCTCTCCTGCCACTCAATATGAACAGAGTTTATAAATCTCTTGTCTGTCCCTCCTAGACGCTGTGAAATGGTTCCACATGGCCAATTTCTTTTACATTGCTGATCTGCCACCACTCAAACTGCTTAAATGTGTCTGCACTGACTGACATGGGAGAGCAAAGGAAGCAAACAGCATTTTAATCACCGTTTCTTGTTCATTATGATTCAAATGACTGACACTACAGATTCTGATTATTTGTTAGAGTCCTATTTAATATTTTGGGGTTTTTTCCAGATAAAATCTTCTAACTTTTCAAATTTTTTGTGCATTCTAAGTATCTTTTAGAGTACACTACAGAAAGCAATTGTGTTAGATAACAAATGTTGCTGTTTATTGTTATTATTAAATACGTGAAGGCTGCATGCAATTGTTCTATTTGTTTTACTTATTATTGTACACAAAGTTTTTGGTGGTGAATCAGGCAGTGTCATTTATACTATTATAGACTACTGTGATTCTGCTACTGTGACATCTCTATTTACTACTATGACTGACATTAAGTTTACATCACATTTTAGCAGTTTATGCAGAAATGTGGGCGGTTCCTCAAGGTTTACAAGCTTTTTCCTTACTACTGTAAGCTAGATGTTGCTTCCCTTGATAAGTCACAGCTGTCACAAGCTCTGCAATGACACCTAGAACGACCATTATTTCTATAAACAAACAATCTGAAAGGTTGAAAGGTTGACTCCTCAGGCCACAACAGGGCATCCATCCATTTTAGATTAGCTGAAGTCTTGAAAAGTTGCCTGGATGTTGTTGACATACAGCTTCCACTGAGCATAGCACACTCTTAACATGCATTTGTAGATGCAGCGACAAATTGTGGTTATTGACAAAAGTTTGTCAGAGTATTCCCAAGCCCATGTGATGACTTCCATCACAGAAGCATGATGGTTTTTAATACAGTGTTGTATGAGGGGTTGAAGGTCACTGGCATTCAGTTGTGGGTTTTGCCCTTAACCTTTACACGCAGAGATTCTTTCAGACTTGCTGAATCTTTTAATAATATTAAAGACCACAGAGAGCAAAATTCCTAAAAACCCTTCAAACACTTGGTAAAGAACACTGTTCTTAAACAGATGGACGTCTTGCTGATGCATTTTTGATGGTGAACTGCAACCTTTCAATCTTTGCTTATTAAGAACTAGGTCTTTCTTGGATGCCCATTTTATATCTGAACACCTCTTTTAAAATGTTCATGACCGTAGTCTTAGTCTTAAACTTTTTTTTTTGTTTCAATACAGGTCAGAGTTGACCATTGCTTTCTGTTTTTAATCATGTTCCACATCCTCTTCCAACTTTCTTGGAATTGGGTTTGCACTACTCTTAACGTCAAACAGCAAGAAGTCAAAGTTAGAGCAGCTATTGTAGAGCAATCCCACTCTCACTCACTTGAGAGCACCTGGATTCAATCATGTATGTGTACACACACACACTCACTCACTCACTCACTCACTCACTCACTCACTCACTCACTCACTCACTCACTCACTCACTCACTCTAAGAATAATTCATGGTACAGTTATATTTAAGTGCAGCATACTTTCTGATCCAGATATGTCATTTCCTTTGACTCAACTTCACAAAAGAATCCATGCACACATATATACACACACACAAGCTCATAAGACTGCCTCTGTTCCTGCTCTAATAAAACATAAATGATAGATGGATGCTATCAGAGAGAAAAAAAAAAAAAAAAAATCAAGCACAGAAACAATTAGACATCCAGCCAAAACCATCACTACACATCCTCTTCAGGCCATCTCATCCTCTTGCACTCTCTCCTTCTCTCTCCCTCTCTCTCTGACAGACACACAGTTTCTCACACTAACCCCACCCCCTCTCTCTCCTCGCTCTCTCCAGAACACGTTGTCATATGGCATAATAAAACTGTATGTAGGTCACAGGCTTATTCAGACACTCTACTGCCAGTTACTGTGCACACGCACACAGCATAACTTAACATGGCTCTTATCGCCATCTAAAACATCCAAAACATTTCCCATAATATCTACTGTGTGTTTGCATGTGGTTGTTGGTTGGAGTTTAGACCCATAATCACACACAGTAAAGCATCAGTGATGGTGTTATTCTCAGAAAACACTGACAACTAGGTTCACAGTAGCTGCCATACCACACCGTTTGTGACATTGACTTTACGAGCCTCAAATGGGCTTTAAACTGCTACTTAAGGACTTAGGACTTTGTCAAATCTCAGTCTCCGCTTTAGAGAAACAGCCTTTCCATCTTAAACAGTTACCATTTTGTCTGATCAAATACATTCGGCAAATTAAAGTTATTGTCCAACCAAAACATTACATAGTGGTCCCCTTACCCCAAACTTAGTTGATCAGCCAAGATATGCTTGGTGTTTCAAGTTGGCTTCTTTAGTTCTGTTTGTGCTGTTTTGTTTGTGTTTTTACCTATTTTTATAGAGGACAATAAATCTGAAATCACACAAGGAGGTCAAATTGAGCGAAGCGTGTGATGATTTAGGCTTGCACAATGTTGTCCTATGGCCATTAGTTCACACGAAGAGTTAGCGACATTGTGGCTCCAGCGCAAAACTAAAGAAGCCAATTTCGGATATATCTTTGCTCAGGGGCAGGAACTCAGGAACTGTTTGGTGGGATGCCGTAGCTATCCACTTACTGATCCTATGTTTACGTCGGTATTGTGCCACTGTATCCTGCTGCATTATTTCAAACCGGAAAACATTCAGTACGTTCAGTCTGCACACACAGGATAAATCAAAGCAGTGCACGGTTTTAAATCCACCATTCAATAAACATCAAAGCTTCAGTTTAACACAGATTTCTAAATGTTAAACAGCACTGCTAACCAGAAGAAAGGGGCTGGTTAGCATTAGCTTAGCTAGCATGGTGCCTTCTCTGCTCACCACAGAATAGGCTTGATTCTGCCTTACAAAAGCTTTACTGATGAATGTTTAAATGATAATGACTCAAGTCTTAGGCAATGAAGTCAACCTAATCTGTGGTGTTTGGAGCTGAAGCCCCTTAGCTAACCTACTTCTAGCCAGCTTCTCTTTCTTAACTAACTTAGCTTACCTAAAGAGGTCCAAATACCCAAGCACAGGTTTGATTTGACTAACTGGTGCTGTGCAATCACAGGTATAGATAATAAAAACTTAAAGTTGACAGAGTGACATAAAGCTGAATTCAACCTTGTTCTGTAATATTTTAAGTTGTAATCTTCTAGGCTAAGCTAATGTGAACATATGGTGCATCCTACTGAAGGGCAGACTCCAACTCCAGGAAAAAAAACACCCGTTCAAATGTCTGGTGGCTGCTGGGTTACGCTAGTGCAGTTAGTCAGTTAGCTGTAACCCACCACAGCACAGACTCTGTTTCAATAACTGTTACTCTAGTAAAACCCAAGTGGAGGATTAAGAATCTGTGAACACCCCGAGAGACTGATGTCGGAGTGACAGACAGAATTAAAGGTGTGTTGTGAAGTGTGCTATGTGTAGCTATTAGCCTGTTAGCAGTTAGCCAGTCTTTTCTGCTTTGATGGAAAAATAGAAAATGAAAAAGATGGAAAAAGAAACTCTCACCAGTGCAGTGCGGCATAGTATGGCCTGAGAACCCTTTGGCTCAACAGTTTCTGGACCTTATCACCTGACTTCACTTATTTGAGCTGATCGCAATTATTTGAGCTAGTTGAAATTATTTTCCATGACTGTTCACATATGCCGTGTCGTGTTTACATCACAACAGATCATGGATTGAGTCCATTTTCATTAGTTGAGACAAATTCATGTAAATTAAAGCAGAAAATGTGGTCTTACAAAAACAAAAAAAAAGTTATAACTTCTAAAGGGCAGTATAACATCTTTAATAATGTTTGTTTATTTGAGCTTATGCTGTTTCTATTATCATTCACAGTATTAAGCATCAACAGCTAGAAAGCAGAAGAGCTAATCAGCCAATTTGACCACTTTAGGTTTGCACTTTAAAGATTTCACATAATAAATAAAACAGACAGTTAAAATGTTAACAGCAGTTATTTATATGGCAATTTATCACCAGATTTCATGACATTTCCGTGACAGCCCTACTGGGTTGCAAAAAGCCATGTAAGCCATGCTGTTACTCTCTCCTCTCAGTGTAAAATGTTATACAAGAAACATACTCACATATATATAGACAAAATAAGCATATTTTTACAGTTAAAACATTCAATACTGCTAAAACAACAACACTTCACTGAACTGTAAGCTTATTTATTATCTTCATCATCCTGTGACGAAACATAACGACAACCTTAACAGTAGTATCAGTATTTAAATGCTGGCATCTTAAATGATGAAGCCAATACTTGATTTACTGTGCACACCACTGATACCCATGATATCCTCAAAAAAGGTATTGTGATGTTACTTATTATGGAAAATTGTGTTCAGAGCACCTCAGCCAGATAATCAACAGATGTATCTACAGTGAGTATCAGGCTCAGGTGAATTAGGAGCAAGAATAAAGCACAGATGTGGAGTGGTTGAGGGTCCTGAAGGCTGAACTGATTACTACTGAACTCCTTAGGTCAGGAATGCACAATGAGGCCCAGAAAAGATTTCTCTATTCAGAGCAAATTAAAAATAGAAACAGGAGATGTTGGACAGCTGTAGTTATATACAGAGCAACCTGAGTCCAGCAAAAAAATCCAACCCTGTGTCTCCTTTCTTTCTCTTTGCTGCTCTCATCTTCTGCCCTTCCTTCTTGTTCTGCCCAACACACACACACACACACACACACACACACACACACACACACACACACACACACACACACACACACACACACACACACACACACACACACACACTATAGGCCTACATAACAGAAAGGAGAGCTTGTTATGCATATAAACATTCTGAGTTAGGACAACCAATAGGAGAAGGATACAATGTCACATGACTAAGGCTAAAAATAACATGTAACTTGCTCCTTCTGCCTTTCACCCTCATGAAAATCCTATTCACACACAGCAGGACAGTGTGAGCATGTGTGAGAGTGAATGTGTGTAAATTGCTAGATGACCTAACGTGTCACCTGTTTTAGGGGTGGGCAATATGGTGAGATTTTATCGTTATTGTGATAAATCGTCTTTTCACACTAAATAATATGCTTCTCTGAGAACACTCTTGATATCATTGGTACGTAAAAACACTGTCCAACAGCATGTTTCTACACGTTTCCTTACAAAGAAAGTATAATTAGCCCGGATTATGGCTATGGCTACTGTATTTAGTGTGTGAAATGTTGAATAAAAATCCTTGTTTTTGACAGGAGATTATAAATGTGGCACTACAAGTGCACTGTATCTGTGTGTCAAAATATCATGAAACGTATTGTATATCATCTGCTGAAAAGGGTTGAGCAGTATTACAATACTGATCGTTACTGGGACAAATTACACCATTTTTCTCTGAGCATATTAAGAATATTGTTAGTGCTTAAAAAAAAAAAAAAAAAAAAAAAAAAAAAAAAAAAACACTGATTCCACAGAGATCATTATTAGTTCAATTTAGTGCAGTATAACATGAAATGTTGAATAAATATTATTGTATTCATATTTTTATTTTTAAATGTGACACTACTTATTCTAAACTAACATATCAGATGTCAGACAGAATATATATTTTGACATTGTCACCATCCACTTTCTCCACATGCGTGCACACATAAAATAAATGTGCAACTGGGGGCAAAAGTATGAAATATTAACTCATGACCGTCTGGATGTAGGGCATGAGTGAGAGGCACTTTAGAGAGACACTGTGTTTCACACAGACACACTTGTTAAGGGAGAGGACAGTGTGTGTGTTTGTTTACATAAAATACCTGCATGGCAGGATGAACACCTGCCTCATAGCAACACACCTGGCAACAGAGCAGCCTCTCACTGATCACTCCAAAACACACAGAATGCGTGCAAGAGTGAGAAAAACACACACACACACACACACACACACATACGCAGAGGGTGATAAGGCTCAAAAAGCAATGGGAGTATCTGTTTCATTAACTGCCATAATTGATCTTAAATATTCATCCAGAATGTCAACAAACATGGAACCTTACTAAAACATGCTTTCTAACAATAGCAATAACAACACATACGCTGCTACTTTTAAAGCCTCCACTACTGTTCATGCAGTTTTGGGTTTTTTTGTTTACTATTTTTTTTGGTCACTAAAGCTTCTATTAGGTTTCTACATTCTAATATGTGCAAGGAGTGCAGTGACTAGAGAAATGACTAAGGTACATGAAATTACACACTTCTCAAGGCTTATGCATGTGTACATACATACACATCAATACATTTTTGTACGTAGAGCATGGAAGTAAGCAGCTGATGTACTCTATGTTGTTGTCAATCAAAAACCTAAGTGCTTTGAAATAATTTGCTATACAGTCTCTCTGCTCCATTTTTAAGTAAACGCAAGCTTTGCATTTGGCTAGTGTGTAATTGGATGAACCTTCTCTAGACAGACTTTTACAATGGACAGATCTTCCACACAAAGCATTACAATAGTCTAAAAATGCAAAGCTTGCATTTACTCAAAAATGGGCCAGACAGACAGTATACCAAAATATTTCAAAGCCCTTAGGTTTCCAGATGTGAACAGCATACAATACATCATCTGCTTACTTACATGCACTACATACAGAAATGTATATGTGTGTCTGCAAAGATAAGCCTTTGTTTACAGTGAATACACATATGTGTGTTTACTCTGATGAGCAGGATGCCCTAATCCCCAACAAGTGTCTTCTGAGCCTAAAGGCTTTTGTCCTACTGGCCAATCAGATTAGGGAACAAAAGAGATTGAGCCAATCAGAGGGAAGTGAGGAAAGTGGGCCAAAACTCGCACATGGCAGAAAACAATGAAACCAGAGCGACGTTGTAGGACAGGTCATGATCTTATGAGAGCAAATGGTGGACATCCATACCATATCTATGGTCACTAATCCCTTATTTCTGCAAAACATGCATTCACTAAAACGATACAGACAGACCTTCACTGGCACAAATGCAAAGACTTTCCCCATCATCTTGTACATACACACAAACATTCACTCTCTCCCTCTAAAACACGCAGGCGTGATATGCTCGAGGTCATTTCAGGGATACACAGAAATAAACTTCTATCTTATGCATAGTGAAATGATGCAATCAACATGAAACCTGCCTGCTTCAAGTGCTTGAGCCTGAAAATGACCTGCACACACTCGCTCTCACTCACACGCTGCCATGCAATATTTCTGAGATTTTTCACCGCTGCCCGGATTAGAAGAACTCACTGTTACAACAACAGACATTAGATAGTTATTAGAATAGAGAGGGAGAGAGGGGGAGAGAGGGGGGCTGCGGAAGGGAAACGGACGAGTATGTCTGTTATTTTGGGGGACATGCGCAAATCTCTAGTGCTTTTCACGCGCCAAACGCATCGCAAGTCAAGTCATTAAAATCATAAAATAACGATCAAAACAACACCCCCCCCCAAACACACACCCCCACCCCCCACCAGCAGCGCGAGACAGGACAGCCAATGAGACATATTCACATTCAGCTCCACGCACAGTGAGTGCCATAGAAGAAAAAGCCAGGGTGTCTACGGTGGAGCGAATGCTGTGTGTGATTTTAAGGTGAAAAATCCCTGCACGGTGTCATCACTGCCCAGTCTCGGAAAAGAGGGTCCGTTTACTTCGTGTCATCCAAGGTCACACCTGAACCGTTCGGTCCATTCTGCAACCGCGAGTAAACACCGCACAACGGATGTAAACACCAGAGAGGAGAAGAGAAGAGGCCCGTTTTAGGGGTTCAGGGTTTCAGTCCGTTAGCAGACTCGCTCCTCTTCCCCGCGAAGCACCAGACACGACGCTCCGTTAACACATAAAAACAGATGAGGGAGATAAGAAATGTGAAAACAGCCTCTCACCTTCCGATAGCTCCAACTCCAACTCGGCGAGCCGCGCGCGTATCTCGATAGGCAGCGGTAACGTGTCACGGTCCGCCATTCCCGCGCAGATGCAGCCTCGCCTCGCCTAGCGTCGCTTTCTGCCCCCGCAGCAGCAGCAGCCGCCGAGTCTCAAGCACGGTTCGTCCCCGGAGCACCAACGGGCAGCATGAGTATGTGTGAGAGAGAGACTCCGACTACAAACGGAGAGAGAGAGAAAGAACAGAGCTTCCAAACGGGCTGTAACGGCTCACTAGCGCAGGCATCAGACCCGCCGTCCAGCAGGCGAAACGGCTCCGGTAAAAACAGGATGCTGCTAATCCCCGTGATTTGCTGTAGGGAGAAGAGCAGAGCTGCGGCGATGCCTCTGTAGCTGCTGCTCTCCGCTCAGGTCACGTGATCTGCCAGTGCGCTCGCTGACGGAAGAGGGCGCCAGAGCGCATGGACCCCAGAGACCCTCCCCTTGAAATCTTTGTGGAGATTGTAATGGAAATCGAGAAATCTGCAGCTGGCCGGGGGAAAAAATGAATACATAAATGCTGCGTTTGTGAGGAGAGGGGCGTGTGATGATCAGCAGCTATGATCGTGTAATGATCCAGAAACTCTTTGTGTTGTGGAGATCAATGGACACGTCTCTGGAGGCAGCAGTGCACTTTTTCAGCTTGAAAATGGCAAGTTTAGCCCTTTTTAGACATCACAGCTTTGGCACAAACTGTAAAACAGATTAGCTAAGTAGTGTAAGTGGTTTACTTTATAGTTACCTCATAAAACAAAAGCCCATTTGCCTCACTTTGGGGGAAGATGGGGAGGAGAGGAACACTGGTCACACAGCACTTACAAAGCTGAAAAATTGGCCCGGTTTGTGGAACCAGATGGCAACAACACACTGGCTCTGGAACACAGAACCTGCTGCTATTCATGGACAGACTGTCTGCTTTCATTAAAAATGGAGCTGGCCACCTCATAGTTTAATTGCAAGTCTACTGTACAGTTCCACCTTAGCATATAAAGAAAACCATGTATAAACATATGCAACCTGCAAAAACTGATCACTTAATGTCTATATATATTTTAATTGTCCCTATATTCTCCACGCTTGCATGAGCAAGACATTTTCAATCAAATCACTGCCTAAAAGCTCATTTTTGCTTCAAACAGCAAGTATATATGTAATGAAAACAATGTGTCCTTATCATACTTAGTTAATAGGCATAAATGGATTAATACAGCCCTGAAGAGCATACAAATACAGTGTAGGCTACTACTCTCTGAACATACTGATGTGTGGTTGACCAACAGAAATTGACAGGAACACATTAGATTTTGACTGTTTATTCCCCAATTTAACTTAATTTGGATGTTTCAATAATACAGTATAAATAACCCAAAGTGTCATAAGCAAATTTTACAAACTCAGCTACTGGAACCAGAAACAAGTAAAAATGTGTGCAAGCATTTATCCATTCAATATCGGTATGAAATATCAGTACCACTACTACTCAGGTAAGGAGAACAAGAAGTGTAAATTACACTTCTACACTGAAAAAAATAATAAAAGCAGCAATGTATTGGCACATACTGATATCAAATGTATGACTTATTTGACATGTACAACATATCAATTCACAAACAAGAGGACAGAGTTCTCAAGCAGCCAGTACACCCATACAAAACTAGAGAAACATCTGCATAACAGAAGCATTTTGAAAGTCTACACCATTTCACAACCCTGGTCCTGGGGCCCCTGCTCTGCCCATTTTAGCATATTCCCTGCTCCAAACACCCCTGGTCAACTATTTGAGGCTGGGTTTCCTGAAAGCATCATACCAAATACTCCCCTTTTACTAGTTAAGATGCTTTTAACACTACAATGCTTTTGGGAAACTGGGCCCATCGCATTAACAACCTCTTACTCAGAGTAAGTGGGCATGATAAAGCAGGAAAAGCAACAAGAGGGGCAGGATAGTGGGCCTCCACAACCAGGGTTTTGAAACACTGTCTCTTTTGGTGTAGATTAATCATTTCATTTACTTTTGAGGTGTAGGCCAGGGTGTCCAATGTTACTTCTAAAAGGCTAGTGTGGCTGCAGGTCTTCATCCTAATCAAGCAGGAACACACTAGATTCTATGAGTTCATTCCATTTTGGTCAAGCAATTGTTGGAAAGAAAACCTGCTGCCAGGCTGGCTCATTGCAGATAAGACTGGACATCCCTAAGGTAGGTTTTAACTGGCAATCGTCGCTGCAGCACCACAGATCACAAAATCCTATTCAAGCTAATGAAATCAGGAAACCAAACAATTTCAAAACAAATCTCAGAACTGTTGCAAGTGGCACAGCTTGAACTGTGGTTGATTCACCCAATTTAAAAGTATTTCCTCATTTTGTCTCTCAAATCTGCCAACTGTACTATGAAACCAGTCTCTCTCTTTCACTCAATCTCCAGACTTGAGTGAGAGCTTGTTTTGACCCAAAGTGCACACCTCATATTTAAAGTGTAAACCTGATAGTGTTGCCAGTTTAGACGTTTAAAAAGGGACTGTAGTTTAACAAGGCTACTAAGCAGCAATATCCCACTGAAAGGCTTCAAGTATCATTCCAACCATTTTAGACATTGCTATCCAAAATAATAAAAATAAAAATATAAAACACCAAATTTCATCAAAGAACGGTTCTGTGTTCTGTTAACTTTTTTCCACAATACTATACAACTTGAACAGAAATATATGCTAGTCTTAAGTACAGACATTCAGTAAGTAAAAAAAAAAAAAAAAAAAAAAAAAACTCCCATCATGCATCACAATAAGGATCACTTGGTAGAGACACCACAACACACCGACTTCTCAGCACAGCTGGTGGATTTGTGGGTTCCTGAAGAGAAAAAAAAAGGGGGAAAAAAGTTTAAGTACCTCCAAAAAGAATGAATGCTTTTGGCAATTAAACTATTCTAGATTAGGATGACTAAAATTGGAACAACTTCCGTTACATGCTCATTGGTGGTTGTTCTGGCAGGGAAGGTCATTTGAGTTCCAGGCAGATGCAGAAAAGACCCAAATCCAGTCACAAGATCCCAATACACCTGCAGTCAACATGTGTCCAAAGTTATAAATTTAAAACTAACAACTCAGGGGGTGAAATATATATATCCAACAAGACTCTTACTACTCAAAGTCTGCAATCCAGATGAAGGTAGGAGTCATCAATCGCTTGGTTGTAGTAGCCATTTTTAGCAGTTATGGCTGATCACACAGGACCTCAGCACTTACCTAGAGAACAGTTTTACATTAAAAAAAAAAAAAAAAAAACCCAAGTTACTAAAGCACTGGTTCTTACCATGTAACAGAACACATGTTTGTGTAGCTAATGTAACAGGAAGAAAAATGTAACAACAAAATGGGTTTCTTAGTGCATTTTCACATTTTGGCAATTTGAGTGGCTGAAGTGGACTGAGACCAACGAGTCTTTCACATATGTGAACATGCCAAAAGAACTCGGAGCCCTCTAAACGACAAGACAGCAGTGCTGACATATCAAAGCAATAAGATGCGAAAGCCCACATGTTTTTACAGTGTTAAAGGCTCAAGCTGGGCACGCAACAAATTTAAGCTGCTTTCACTCAACACTGAAAGAATGAAAATTCACTGATGACGCTGAGTTTCACCAGGTGGAGCTCAGTGAGCACAGCCAAAAACAAAACCCACCGCAGCAGACACACAGGGTCATTTTTCCAAATCTTGTGCAATGCACTTCAGCCAATCAGCAGGTGGGTCTGTTGGTTCCTCCTGAGTTCTAATGGAGTTGTGGTCTGAGATCTCGAAGGAGCAGAAAAATCAAGTCCTCTTTATAGTTCACTTACACTGTGAACACAAAATGAACTGTGGTCATCTGCACTTGGTTCCCTTCCAGGTTCACTTTAACCAAACTCAGTTCGGTTTTTTTTAAATGAACTGTGTGACAACAGTTTCAGGTGTCTAACGACCTAGACCCAGATAAAATGCTTGCTGGTGGAGTAGCTGCAATAAAGATGGTTGTGGAGGACAGGCTTAATCAGATGTTAAGGTCAGTTGCACACAGACAAACCAATTATCTGAGCTCAGTTCAAGTGTAGAGACAATCATTAAAATGCAAGCAATTACTTTAAACTTGCACCTCAAGTACTGAGATTTACATCATCGCTCAGACATTTCACTCACATACATACACACACACACACAATCTCACGTTCATACACCACCGCTTACATTCAGACACACACACACACACACACACACACACACACACACACGGCTTCTCTAGCATAATCATGGGTGGTGGATGTGACCCCCACGTCTCAGATTTGGCTACTATTCATCATCGATCCACAAGTGTGGACCTCAGAGGGTGCTGAATGCTACGGTTTGGGTTATGATGTCGCAGCAGTGTAGTTGGTTAACATGCTTACCTTCAGCTGTTCCACAGGGCCTGAAGAATGAAAACCATGCACGATGCAGAATGATGCTGGTCCATAGTGCAGTATTCTGAGCATACAGAGGACTCTAAGGGTGTTGCTATAGATAAAAAGAAGAAAGCTGTGAAAAAAAATACAGGAAAGATAATGAGCTAAAAAGAGCTACTGGGAATGTCATGTTAAAACTAACGTGAAAAGGACATGCATGTGTCCTTACAAACATATATGCGCTGGAAAGCCACACAACATACTAATCATATTCACACTAACATGACAGACTTGTAGGAATAGTCAAAGACATACCTGGATTTGATTCAATTTCACTGTGATTCACTCCTAACAGTAGACAGATCTCTCACTGTTACTCTGATAGGCCTCTAACTGTAACCATTGGTCATCACTGGTTAATCTCAAGACTTCTGTCCAGTGACAGACAGGTTTTTTTTCCTCTAATATATATATATATATATATATATATATATATATATATATATTTAATGTTTATGAATTGCTATATATTGTCCTCTACTTATTGCTATTGTGTTATCTGGTGACAACTAAAAGAGGATTGGCTCCCTTTTTGAGTCTTAGTGCCTCTCAAGGTCTCCTCCTGATCTTAGGGAGTTTTTTTCTTGCCACTGTTGCCCCTGCTTTGCTCATTGGGGCCCGAATTTTCTGAAAAGCTGCTTTGTGACAACGCCGTTCATAAAAAGCACTAGCAACTTTGACTACTATCGACATATTGAAAACACCTTGGTAGGAGTTCAAGGTGGCCCTGGCAGAGACCCAGTCAGTTAAATAAACTAGGGTGGCCAACATCAAATATCGCACCCCACACAAAGCAAGGACTTGGTCTACTGCACTATTCCCTCTACTCCTGCAGAACCGAAGTATGACTGATGTATTTCTGGCCACCGACACCACCTGAAATCTCTAATGAGCGCTCCTCTTTATGGTAGCCAGCTCACGTGTTGCGATACACGGTGTGGCATTCCCTCAATGATTCCCACAGACTGGACTCAGCACTCCCGCGCCACATTTCACACTTCTTTTCGAGTTAGAGAAAACAGAAATATTCATAAATCCAAAAAGTACAATTATCTTCCCTTGGCCCTCTAACCGTTTGCTCTGAACAACTACACTTGTGTTAGCGATGGCTAACGTTACCCTTCTCAGAAACTTATCTACTACCGAGCTGCCCCTACAGCGTCAAGGTATTTTGTCATGTTTATGGAGATTAACTAAGACACATCTCCGGTTGCAAAATCACCTTCAGACATTTTGATGATGTTCAGCTGCTGCTCTGTCATGAAAATGTCCAAGTCTTGATATAAACTCTCACTCCGTTCGTCCACGCGGGGCAAGTTTACCGCTGCCGCTTCTTATTAATGGCGGTTTACAAACCAACTTTAAAGTGGTGCGTATCGCCACCTGCCGTTACGGAGCCGACGTGGGTAAAGTGTGATTAAACACACGCTCACCGACCACTTCATTAGGAACACCCCCTTGTATCACTGTCCTTTCTAACGGCTCCGCTTACCTTATAGGAGCACTTTTACAAAGTGTAGTCATCTGTTTCTCTGCATACTTTGTCAGCCCTAACAGGAGCACAACAGGATTACTTTCATTTTTCCCAACACTGGACACTCCTAGTCTGAAGCTTTTAATATAGGGGTGCAGAACTCTGGTCCTTGAGGCCCTGCGTCCAGCAAGGTTTGGAGATTTTGCTATACCAGGGGTGTTCGATCTTATCCACAAGGGGCTGGCGTGGCTGCAAGTTTTCATTCCAACAAACCTGATCAGCAGTCTGAAGACTGAAACCTACGGATTGATCAAGGGGAATCGGGTGTGCTCCAGCTTGTTTTGAGGGAAAACCTGCAGCTACACCAGTCCTTTGTGGGTATGATTGGACACCCCTGCTCTATACTAACACACCCACTAAACCTGGCAATTGATAGATATGTGTAATCAGGTGTGTTTGAGGTGAATGCCATTAATACAGGAGTGCCCAATCCTGGTCCTGAAGATCCACCACTGTACAGAGTTCAGCCCCAGCTCAAATCTAACACACGATCCAGGTAATGGTAATGAAGGTCTTTAAAGGCTAGCACACATGAAATCATTGTACAAAATGAATTAATATGTGGTCTGGTGCTTATTTTACAATAGTTTTGAGAAAAGGCCTTGTGATGTAAGGCAAAGTAGTACGGTACGCAAAGAAAATGTATCTTTCAGATTTATGACAATTTTATTGCCTTCATGCAATAAACCTAAATAAAAGACATGTGTGTTTACTGATTATTTTGGACAGCAAATGAAATTGGCGTCATTTACTCACTGTAGACATTGTAACCTCTTTCCATCACTACTATTTTCTAAGTGATACCAAATATGGTACTTTTTCTGTTTTTTCCAGTTTAGCATATTAGAAAATCTTAAAATACAAAATGTGCTGTAACTTTTATACAGGGCGCATTTGGTTTCATTTTTTCCCTGCAGTATGTTAAATTCAGCAAATAAACAGCAGTTGTGCATTCAAATGTGCAGAACTGTGTTCTCTGTAGAGGATATGAACCTTTCTACACAAAGCAACCTCTTCTTCTTCTTTCAGCTGCTCCCTTTCGGGGTCGCCACAGTGGATCATCTGCCTCCATCTTGCCCTATCCACTGCCTCCTCTACTTTTACACCAACCATCTCCATGTCCACCTTCACTACATCCATAAACCTTCTCTGAGGTCTACCTTTTCTCCTTCTACCCGGAAGCCACATCTCCAACATTCTTTGCCCAATATATCCACTATTCCTCCTCCACACATGTCCAAACCATCTCAACCTGGCCTCTCTGGCTTTATCTCCAAACTGCTCCACCTTCACTGTCCCTCTGATCTGCTCATTTCTAATCTTGTCCATCCTTGTCACTCCCAGCGAAAATCTCAGCATCTTCATCTCCGCCACCTCCAGCTCAGCCTCCTGTCTTTTAGACAGAGCCACAGTCTCCAAACCATACATCATAGCAGGACGCACTACTGTCTTGTAAACCTTCCCTTTCACTCTTGCTGCTATCCTTCTGTCACACATCAGCCCTGACACCCGTCTCCACCCACTCCATCCTGCCTGCACCCTCTTTTTCACCTCTTTTCTACACTGTCCATTGCTCTGGATGGTTGACCCAAGATTTACATTTACATTTACAGCATTTAGCAGACGCTCTTATCCAGAGCGACTTACAAGAAGTGCTTTGTCAATCTAGAGAAAGTATCTTTGCTAGTTACCAATAGCTTAGAGAAAAAGACAGTCCTGAGCTCAGATACTGCTAGAGACAAATGTCACTGCAGACACCAAGAGAAAAAGAAACAGAGTTGAACGCAGAACTCTGTGCCATTCAATGCAATACAATAACAATAAGATACAATACAATAAATAAAATAAGTGCAGCTTATAGTTCAATGCTCATTCAAGTGCTGTGTAAAAAGATGTCTTCAGTCTGCGTTTGAAGACAGCAAGAGACTCTGCTGTTCGGACAGCCAGTGGGAGTTCATTCCACCACCTGGGTGCCAGTACAGAGAACATTCTCGACGCTCGTCTTCCATGCACCTTGAAGGATGGAATGGATGGATGGATATTTGAAGTCATCCACCTTTACGACTTCTACTCCTTGCATCTTCACCTTTCCACCTGCCTCCCTCTCATTCACACACATGTATTCCCTCTTGTCTCTACTGACCTTTATTCCTCTCCTCTCCAGTGCAAACCTCCACCTCTCCAGATTCTCTTCCACCTGCTCTCTACTCTCACCACAGATTACAATGTCATCTGCAAACATCATGGTCCATGGAGCCTCCTGCCTGACCTCAGCTGTCAACCTTTCCATCACCATTGCAGGGGCTCAAAGCTGATCCCTGATGTAACCCTACCTTCACCTTGAAACCATTTGTCACTCCAACTGCACACCTCACCACTGTCTCACTATCCTCATACATGTCCTGCACCACCCTAACATACTTTTCAGCTACACCTGACTTCCTCATACAGTACCACAGTTCCTCTCTTGGCACCCTATCATATGTCTTCTCTAGATCCACAAAGACAAAATGTAGCTCCTTCTGACCTTCTCTGTACTTCTCTACCAACACTCTCAACGCAAAAATTGCATCTGTGGTACTCTTTCTGGGCATGAAATCAAACTGCTGCTCACTGATCTGAACCTCTCGCCTTAACCTTGCTTCAACAACTCTTTCCCATACCTTCATGGTGTGGCTCATCAACTTTATACCTCTGTAGTTACTGCAGCTCTGCACATCACCCTTGTTCTTAAAAATGGGGACCAGTACACTGCTTCTCCACTCATCAGGCATCCTCTCACTCTCCAGGATGTTGTTAAACAACCTGGTTAAAAAGTCCACTGCCTTCTCTCCTAAACATCTCCATACCTCCACAGGTATGTCATCTGGACCAGCTGCCTTTCCATGCTTCATCCTTTTTAAAGCTGCCCTCACTTCCACCTTACTAATTCTCTGCACTTCCTGATCCACTATCTCTCTGTTGTCCTCCTCTCTCTCTCGTTTTCCTCATTCATTAGTTCTTCAAAGTACTCCTTCCATCTACTCAACACTCTCTGTTCACTCACTAGTACATTTCCCTCTCTATCCTTTATCAGCCTAACCTGCTGTACATCCTTTCCAGCTCTATCTCTCTGTTTAGCCAAACGATACAAGTCCTTTACTCCTTCTTTACTGTCCAGCCTCTCATACAGCTCATCACAGGCCTGAGCCTTTGCCTTTGCCACCATTCTTTTCGCTATGCGACTAGCCTCACAGTACTCCTGCCTACTTCCTTCATCTCTCTGGTTATCCCACTTTTTCGTCGCTGCCTTCTTCTTCTGAATACTCTCCTGGACTTCTTCATTCCACCACCAGCTTTCCTTGTCTTCTTTCCTCTGACCAGACGAAACACCCAACACATTTTTGCCAGTTTCTCTCACCACCTTAGCTGTAGTTTCCCAGTCCTCAGGTAGCTCCTCACTGCCCCCAAGGACCTGTTGCAATTTTTCCCTGAACTGCCTGCACACATCCTCCTCCTTCAGCTTCCACCACCTAATCTTTGGTTCTGTCTTCACTTTCTTCCTCTTCTTTGTTTCTAATCTCATTCTACAGACAACCACCCTATGCTGCCTTGCTACACTTTCCCCTGGCACCACTTTACAATCTCCAATCTCCTTTAGGTGGCATCTCCTGCTAAGGATATAATCCACCTGTGTGCACCTCCCTCCACTCTTATATGTCACCCTGTGTTCTTCCCTCTTCTGAAAATATGTGTTCACCACAGCCATTTCCATTCTCTACACAAAGCAACCAATAATGAAAAATGGAACAACTGCTGCCCTGTAACACTTGCTTCCATAAACATCAACTCCTGGCTCACACCAGAGACAACCTTCTAACATCTTGGACCAATAACAGCTTGCCAGGTCAACATCTCTACCAGCTGTGCTGTAGGTCTGTGTGAACCACAGGCAACACCACAACAGTTCTAATAAAACTGTGCCTAATAAATCGAGATCACATGCATTAAAAGATACCAAATGTGTGTTCCATTTAGTGTGTGTGTGCGAGATGTATGGTTTCATGCTTTTTGTGTTCTTCTATACAGTGTTGTTTTTTTTTTTGCATTTTTAAATTATTCAGCTTTAATTACTCTACGCGTGTAGTTCCATTCACGCACTATAGATGGCGACAAAACAGCTTATTAGTTTACACCACTGACGCTTAAAATGATGCTTATCGCTGTAACCTGCAACTCTGAAGTGGCCCACGCTGAAGCGGATCTGCTTGATTTGAAAAAAGTAACCTTAAAAGTAAAAATAACCTTAATTTATATTTAGTCTTTTTTCCGAGTAAAAGTGAATGTGGTTTCCGTCGAAGAGTTGAACTCCACACATCGACTGAGCACGACTGACTGACGGCCACTGGAGCGCAAATGCGTTTGTAAATGTATTGATTACTATTAACTGTCTTTCCAAATTCGTTGGCAACGTGAAACACCTTTGTATACGAACATGAACGTGATTAAGTGGCTGATTAAAGTTCGTGTATATTCTGTGAAAGGGCGCGTATGAAGTGAGAAAAGCTGCTTGGTCTCGTTTTTCTAGGCCTGCAATGGCCTCGAACACGAACAGGTGTGTTTTTAGTGCGCGAGTCGTTTTATTATTAGTATTTAAAAATATGTCCGTCTCAGTCATGTTTGTCTGTTAGGACGACGTGAGGCCTGAGAAACACCGGGAAGCTGTAACGTCGACTATCAAGGAGTGCAAGGATGCTCTGACAGCCGAGACCGCCGTGACGGAATGTAAACTGATTTTTAATTTGACACGTTTAGACAGAGCGACATTTAAGTTCCATTACAGACCAAGTTAGGTCTGGTCATTTGCACGTAGCGTTGCGCTGTTAGGCAGAAAGAAATTGTGCTTCTGATCCATTATTTCTTTACACGATACCTATGAACAAAATTGAACTTCATTCATGTGAGATTAAACCGTCAGTGGAGGCTTCCAAAGCAGTCGTGGCTGGAACTGTGTGCATTTACTCCTTCTGAGAAAGTCGCGTTTGCTTGTTGAGCGTGTGACTGTGCAGTTCACTTATTCCCCGTGCTCTGTTTCTGCTCCTCTTTAAGAGCAACCAAGACTTGCGTCTAGCTTCGTGCTTGAGGAGCTCACACTGTAGTACCGCATTTATCCACAAGAGGGACGACAGTCGTTTCAAAAACATGTGAAACGTGAAATAACGTGGCTCTTTTTATAAGAAATGGTCAGACTGTTGTTCCCCATTGTCAGCAGATAAACTCTTGTTCGCTGTGCTTGCTTTGCGACCGATCTGCTTTTCGAATTAGCCGTCCGGACCAGCAGGAAAGTATTCAGTATGCACCTGATGTTAAAAACTGAGTTTAGCGCGAGCTCCGGTAGAAACACAATGTCACAATCAGCAAATCCATCAATGCGTGAATAATTTCTCATCTTAATACACATAAAAATAAAATAAACCTCCAAAGACAGTAAGAAGGACGAAGCTAAAATTGGCTTCCTATTCACCAGCTTCTTTCTGGTGCCTGAAGCTGCAACATTTAAGGTGGAACGGGAAAATTCGACCAAGAAGCTGGCAATTAAGCAGCTAACGTAAGCTTTGTTTAAGGTGCTAATATTAATCTGTTATGAATATCTACACTGATTAAGGAATGCTACAATTTACATAGCTCAATGTAATAACTATCATTGTAAATAGATACTACATAAGGTTAAGGTCCCCTGAATAGGCTGTTAAAAGAAATAAGCTTAATATAAAATTAGGATAAACAATCACATCAACAGGTTCTTTGTGTCACACCAACCACACGGCCATATCCACACATAAAGAATATGCATCGCACAAACATGAGCATGGATCGCTGCGTTTCCTCCGTTATCCCGCTTTCTGAGTGCAATATTCCTGAAATAGTATAATTTTTGACAGTATTTTAATTACTGTCAGTCTGTAATGGTACTGAATGTAGTCCAGCAGCGATGTTGACTGCCCTAAAATGGGCGTTTTATAGGAGTATAACCAGATGCCTGAAGAGTGCAATGTCTTTAAAAGCTTCTTCACGGAAAGCTATTACATGAAATGTTTACAAAAACGCTGCATGAAGCCTGAGACACTGTCCACCCCATGTATGAGACTCTGGCAGCTCCTTCAGTGACACGCTGATTCACCCCAAGTGCCTTTCCTTCCTGCTGATGTTAATCTGTACAACCAGCACTGAAGGAGAGTTTATATTTATCTTATTTTTTACTTTCAGTATTACATATATTGTCTATAGTATCAAGCAACAAAGTTTAAAATCCTGTTAAGTAATTAACAAGGTCAATTACTTGCTTGTTCATTCTCTTCTTAATACTTCTTTTTCTTGAGTGTCTTGTTGTGCCCTTTACTGCTGTAGCACTGTGAATTTCCCCACTGAGGGACTAATAAAGGATTATCTTATCTGATCTCAAGGACAAACAGCTTGGACAATATTAGTAAAACCTTAAGTGGGACCGTGTTTTCAAAAGAGAGAACTTCACAATAGAGGTTTTTGGCAACAAACACCAGAGGTGAGTTTGACGTCGACACAAAGATAGCTATGCAGAAAAGTACCTCATCCTCACTGTAGTGGTGGATCTGTGGTGTTATGGGGTTTTTCTTTCAAAGGCACTGGACAATTTATTTGGATACATGGCATCACAGATTCCAAGTACCAGCAGAAATAAAATCAAAACATGACAACTTCAGCCAGGAAACTTAAACTGGGGCATAATTTGCATCGTCCAGCAGGAAAATAATTGAAGACATGCCTCAAAATCAACACAAAAATGGTTCACTGACCACATAATCAAGCTTTTGCCATGGTCATCCTAGTCCGTTGTCCTACACCCCTTAGAAAGCCTGTAGGATGAGCTAACGAGGAGTCCACAGAGTGGACCCTGGAATGTGAAGGACCTGTATATATTTTATATGAAGGGGTGGTTTCACATTCCTTGTTGTGTGCTCTCCAGTCTCAAGGGATATAGTAGAAGCTGTTATCTTTGTAAAGGAAGGATGCACAAAGTATTAAATGAAGGGGTACCAGCAATTGTGGCACACCCAGATTGGAGCAAACTATTTACTTCGCGATAAGGTCTTTTTAGTCATTTTACTTCAAATAAAGCTTACATTTTTAAAATATTTTGAAGAAAAGAGCAAAAGAATAAGATAAGCAATAATATATTTTACAGCCTGTTTTGCTAATGTACCTGGGTGCCAGTATTTGTGAAGCGCACTGTAGCTAAGTGAGCTCTCCTACTGGTTAAGACTTCAAAAGCTGAAGAGAAGTCCTAATGTGTTAGACCATAAGTAGAATTACGACATGACGGAGGCATAAACCAATCATGTTTTGATTTCCAATAGGCATTTTATTACCTACCCCAGCTAATACACATATTGATATTTAAAAATTTTCAAATTGCTGATGTTTTTTTCCTATCTTTCTTTCTTAAGCTTCTGGGAATCATAATACAACATGGCAAAGTACTTTGGGATAATAATAACAAAAGTTAGCCACTTGACATTAGTGGGCTTAAAAAAGGATTAAAAATAAAAAATATACAGCTTTCTGGTAAGAAGATAACATTGCACATTATATCACATACAATAGAGATACTGAGTCTAGGTGTGTGTCTGGTTTTTGTGAATATGGTGAAGCAGAGTATTTGTGATCTGTATTTTTTTTTCCCCCTTTATACAGAAAGGTACAGTGCTGTGTCTGGCTGGAGGTTCTGCCTGCAGAGCTCCAGTGAAATGCTACTGGACTAAAACTTCAATGCTATTACAGCACTTCTGGAAACATTCATTACTTACACAAAATGCATTTGTAATTCAAACCCTGCTGATTAGAACACAGCAACTGATGGCCAAGTCATGACACTGAAGAGTCCCTGTGTGTTTAATTAAGACTTTTTTAAGACACTCGTCCTGCACAGTGTCTTTTGTGGCTTCAGGCACTTTCAGGTGAATGACATCATTGGATATTTACACAATACTCATCACAACATGATTGCTTACCAAACACACTGCATCTGCAGAGTGCTCACAGGGCTCAAATACTTTCACTTAGATCTCGGAATGTCTTTGAATGTCCTTAAAACCCACCCGTGTCCCTCTGTTCACACTCTTTTACACATTTGAGATTAAAGTAACTTAAACAGTGTGTGTAAGGCAGGCATTGGTAGAAATGTCACAGGTCAGGGTTCACCAGTTGCTGCACTGGCTGCCGTGGCTACTGATTGACTGACAGGTGCTGAAGCGCTTCTGCACGATCATACTGATGTAGGCTTTCATCAGTTTAGCAATGTCCATCACCTACACACACAAAAACACACATGCACAAAAAAATCAATTACTTGGAAAGAATTAAACAAAAAAATCAGAAACCTTATCAAAAATTTTGAAAATTTAACCCTGTCTGAGAATGAGCCACCAACCAAAAATATCCAGTCAGAAGTGTCTTGTGGCCAGAAACTGACCACTGAAGAAGGACTAGATGATTATTAGTGCAAACTGTGGAGGGACGGAGGGGAGCTAACAAATTATGCAGTGAAAAAGACGAGTTGTAATCTGTAATAGCAGAACTACAAAGTGCACCTATATGATAAGTAGACCTGATAAAATAGACAGTGAGTGTAAATACAAGATAGGTGTCCCTAATAAAGTAACCAGTGTGTGTACATGCCAGATCCCCAATGTGAAAAGCTTTCCTGCATCACTTATGTGTATGAAGGAAGTGATTTGTTACCTGGCAGGTCTGGAAAAGCAGGTCTCGTCCTTCAACACTGATTTTGTAAATGTTGGGCTGTGGCGCTCCAAAGGACAGAATGGCTTCATAGGAGAAAATCTCCAGCGGCCATGCTTCTCCACGCTTATACACGCACACTCCTTTACGACTCACTCCCAGCCACAACTCTGTAGGATACACACCATCAACACACTGATGGGGAGAAGGAGAGTGAGAATTAGTTACCTTAATTTGATATCTGAAATATTAGTGTTAAAATGACTTTACATGATATTTAATTATGAACACACAGCTCCATGCTGAACAGTGCGAATAGCTTTACCATTCTGGGCCAGGCGTATGTACAAAGGAGTGGAGCATGCAGCCACAATTTGTTGCCTCAGAGTGCTTCAACTGAACCTTCAGTTTACTAAGACTGCCCTGTCTGTGCACTTGTGTGGTGCAGACTTTAAACGGCACAGTAAAATAAGGGAGCCATCAACATTCTCTCAGTACTGCTCGAGGCTTGTTCCTTCAATTAAGTCTGAGGCTACTGTCTTGGTCTTTTGAGACCTAAACCCAAATGTATGCTTGATTTTAGAAGGTGGAGGAAAATCTATGCAAAACTGGTTCCCATTATTGGCTCAAATATTAGTATATCAAGTGGAATATGTACATGTATTTTTGATCTCCACCCACTTTTTCTGCAATCTTCCCACATTTCTCATAACTCTCTCTCATCTGCATAAAGAAGAGTAGCACATTTCCATGCACAGAACTCTTGATGTAAGATGATTATCTGGATTATGTTGACCAGAAGAATTTACATTTCTCGGTTCAGTTGAATGCCTTGATTCATAGTATAGCTCCTATAGTATAAAAGTTGCCATATCCCCTCTATTTACAATGCTCTGCTATCAGTGACTTGCTCAGGATGCCCAGAGCACATAAACTTAATAGCTGGTTAAACTTTCAGCAATATTTCTATTGCAAAGGACAATATAACAATTACTAAACAATGTATTGTCATAGAGTGAATGTATTTACGTGTTCCCTCACCTCCACACTGAAGAGTGTAGATCCATATCCCTGCCACTCTCTGACCAGATTCATGTATTTGATCATGGCATGATCCTGACTCATTCCCTGTAGCTTTTTCCATTTCTCCACCAAACAGCTTTTAAGCCCAGCCTTCTCTTCCTGAAGCCATGCCTCCACTGCTGCAGACAGCTCCCCCTGCCGCTGTCGCCCCAGGGAACCCCTGAAGCTCCGCCTGAGTGTGCCCTCCAAGAAACTGCCTCTCTTTTTCTCACCGGTTGCTGTGGCACTGGTGTTGCTGGGGGTAAAGCGCTGGACGCGAGCCTGCAAACGTGCCATGGGGAATACTTGCTCCAGGTCTGGCAAAGCATTC
Organism: Pygocentrus nattereri; assembly: GCF_015220715.1. NCBI lineage: Eukaryota > Metazoa > Chordata > Actinopteri > Characiformes > Serrasalmidae > Pygocentrus > Pygocentrus nattereri. The sequence continues at coordinate 23,069,334 of NC_051229.1, forward strand.
TGGGTAGTGTAGTCCCCAAGCAGATATTGAAGTCTAAGAGCTGCTAGGAACTGCAGGGTTTCCTCAGGAGCTGGATACTGCCCTGTAATAACTGCTTCATGAGCCTGAAAGAGAGACACACAGAAACATTTAGGCATTATGTTGGCAGAAAGAACATATTTTATGAACATAAAAGGCATTATATCCCCTTTATTTCCAATGCTCTGCTATCGGTTATATATAAAAAGTAAATTGATATTCATGTTTAGCAATAGATTACCAACCAGCACTATTGAGCTTGTACTCGGGGGGCCTTGACCACTAGAGGACCAGTAACCAGCACAAGCCAATGAAAGTACAGTCAGAGAAATTCAGATAAATTTAGAAACGCTACTGGTATAGATTTTTATTTAAATGATGTGTTTATTAGCTTCCCACAGTTTTTAACAGGAGCAAAGACAGACAAGCAGATTGATAAGTTTGGCCTGTTACATAACTTCAAGATAAATTTAAGATAAATTTATGTAGTAAATCGATGAAAAGAAAATGAAAATGGGAAGCCAGCAAAGCAGTGTAATTGCAAAAAGTACTTGTTATTTTTCAATAAGCCAAAGCTAATGACTAAACATAAGTATAAAAAGGTTTGGCACTTAATGATAGAACACAGGACAGCGTAGTGGTGTTGTCATTTTTTTTTGGGATGGGCCTCCAGGGTTTATTAATTATTAATCCATCCAAAATTCACTTATAATGCACAGTTCAACCAGCACTTTGAGCAAGGTGAAAGAATTTATACTCCTGTCTGCTAATAATGTAATATTACAACATGTATTGTTCAATACAAGTCAGTATGCCAAGGCATTGAGCAATACAGTTTGCAAGAAATGCAGTATTTAGTTTAGTACTGATAATATTGTTCTAAGTAAAATAAAAAAACAAGCCCACAATAAGGTCAGACCCATCCTCCACTGAAAACATTGCTTCCTCTTTACCTCAAAATCAAGTGCAAAGGAGAAAAAGCACCCCTCCTAAATGCACATTAGTTTGTCACATTATTTATTATGCAAAGCATGACTGATACAGCAATTCAATAGAGTATCTGAGGACTCAGAGTATCATCCTTATCTGTACTGTTTCACACAGGGCTGAATGATTTCCTTTTAACAGGGAGGTTGATGTTGAGTGAGAAATCTGACCTGTTCAAACATGAAGGCGAACTCCACGCTGTCTACAGGAATGTTCTCTGTGTCTGTGAAACAGAAGAGCTTAAAATAAAACTTCCAACCTCCACCTTGCTCCTCTCCTCCCTCTGCCAACCTGAAACAAAAGAGAGTGAAAACATGATAGACCAGGGAAAAATGATTATTATTATTTTTCTTTCTTATGTAAACTTCATATTTTATCAGTTGGGTACATTTTAGATTGGATCGAGCTAATAGTGCTTAATCAGCGAAATAAAGCACAACTCAAACTCACTTTTCAAACTTGGCGAGGACATCAGCCACTATGGAGCGGCTCTCAATGGCTTTGTCAGTTTTGCTGTTATGTTCAAACAGAGCAAACATGTTCCTGCTGTCTTCCATGGCCAGGCCCTTCAACAGTTTATCCACCACCTACCATACACACAAGTTGTAAATAGTTATAACTGTAAATAACGTAATATAAACAATGCCATAAAATAGTAATAGTAAATGAACAAGCGTTCTCAAAAGCATGTTCATGTGTGGGTATATGTGTGTATACCTCTCCTGCAGTGGTGTGTGAGCTGATAGTAATTTTGCAGGACCCGCCTCCATGGCAATATACAGTCGATGTCATTTCCTGTCTGCTGAGAATGGCTCTAAGTTCTGCACGTGATGGCACACATTCCCGTCCACGCACATGACGGAGTGCATCTTGGGAAAATGCTGCATAGCGATCCATCTCTGTGCCTGGATATAACTCCCGCATCCTAAACAGAGAATAAGTAACTCAATTAATGAATCAATAAACATCTAAAGCAACTTTTGGTCGCTGACGTTGATTTAAAGAAAACGTTCTGCAAAAATCAAATGTACGCAATTTTTCACTTACCCAAAGTGTAGTTAATAAGCCAAGACATGTTTGGTATTCAAATTTAGCTTCTTTAGTTTTAGCACTGGAGCGATGTTGCTGACAAACACATTGTCTAAAATGGCAGCCCACAACATTCAGCAGTGAAGTTGTGTTAAATTTTATAGCTCAGAGTAAGTCATATTCTGCCTTAAACCACATTGACGAGTCTGCATGACCTTAATTATGATCTGTATGTGGTTTGAGCAGGTTGAGCGAAGTCTTTGTGTTTATACAAAACATTTGAGTACTGAATTTTGTGTTTGTTAGCAATGTTACTCTTGTAGCTCTAGGGCTTAAACTAAAGCAGCAAAATGTGGATCCCAGTCATTTCTTGACTGGGCTAAAATTATAAATTCGATTTTTTTGCAGCAGTACTCTTCTTAGAAATTCCAACCCATGATCAATAAGGAAACAATCGACATTTCAAAAACTCCCGCATACCTCACATACAGACACTTACCTCTTGAGATGGAATTTAAGGTACTTGAGGATGCTCCTGGATGAGGGACTAAAGGTACAGCACATGCAGGCTATGATTCTCCAGCCACTCATGTGGGTGGGGCCACCTGGCTGTGGGGGACGTGTAGTTTGCTTGATAAGTTGGCAGTAGAGTTCATCCCGCAGAGGTCGGAGGTCATGACCTGTCTGCAGAAGGCCCTGGATGATAGGCACAGGGTCAGCTACACCTTCCAACTGCTGCAGAGTGCTAAAGAGCTTCAGAGCCTCTGCTTGCAAAGTGCTGTAGTTCCGGCCCTTTTCATCTATAGCACAAGAGAAAGAGATAGTTCTTACAACGTTATAATGCTAGCAGCACTACTTAATAAACCTTTCTACCACCCAGTGACTGGCCCACGGCAGTGGCATAGGCTTTTCCCTCCTTTGAGATCTATAATAATCCCCGCATTGTCTTATAATATCATTCTTGCTTATTCAGCCATGCCACTGCACAACCTTATTCTCCCCTCATTACCATAATTCAGCATTTCTTTTTAGGTTTTGTACTACAACCCCAATTCCAATGAAGTTGGGACGTTGTGTAAAACATTAATGAAAACAGAATACATCCTTCATTTCTTCAGACTCCTATCCACTCTCCCACTGACAGGAGTAGCTGGTGGAGCTGCATGGCCTGGGCTTGAGCTTTTCATTCTGTTGGAGAAGTTCAACTCTGTGGCAGAGGGGTGCAAGTGGGAAGCTGGAACTGTGCATGCAGTAAAATGGGTTGATTTACAAGATTTCGTGTACCAAACCAAAGCACTCGATGCATTCCTTGTGCAGATCCACTCTCGACAAGTGCTTACTGTGTTTTGCAATTCTTCGCTAATTTCTCCATGGATGACAAAATGCATGTTTATCTGGGACAAAGCTAGCAGGTTAGCATGTGTGGTGAGGGCTGAGCTGACCCAGTCCACATGATGCTAAACAAAAATTTGCATTTTTTTTAAACAGCGTGAATAGTACTTACAACCCTAATTCCAATGAGGTTGGGACGTTGTGTAAAACATAAATAAAAACAGAATACGATGATTTGCAAATCCTTTTCAACCTATATTCAATTGCATACACTACAAAGACAAGATATTTAATGTTCAAATGGATAAACTTTATTGTTTTTTGCAAATATTTACTCATTTTGAATTTGATGCCTGCAACACATTCCAAAGACGTTGGGACAGGGGCAACAAAAGACTGGGAAAGTTGAGGAATGCTCAAAAAACACCTGTTTGGAACATTCCACAGGTGAACGGGTTAATTGGAAACAGGTGAGTGTCATGATTGGGTATAAAGGAAGCATCCCTGAAAGGCTCAGTCGTTTGCAAACAAGGATGGGGTGAGATTCACCACTTTGTGAACAACTACATGAGCAAATAGTCCAACAGTTTAAGAACAACATTTCTCAACGCAGAATTGCAAGGAATTTAGAGATTTCATCATCTACAGTCCATATTATCATCAAAAGATTAAGAGATTCTGGAGAAATCTCTGCAAGTAAGCAGCAAGGCAGAAAACCAACATTGAATGCCCGTGACTTTTGATCCCTCAGGCGGCACTGCATTAAAAACTAACATCATTCTGTAATGGATATTACCACATGGGCTCAGGAACACTTCAGAAAACCACTGTCAGTGAACACAGTTCGTCGCTCCATCTACAAGTTCAAGTTAAAACTCTGCCATGCAAAGAGAAAGCCATATATCAACAACACCCAGAAACACCGCCGGCTTCTCTGGGCCCGAGCTCATCTGAGATGGACTGACACAAAGTGGAAAAGTGTCCTGTTGTCTGATGAGTCCACATTTCAAATTGTTTTTGGAAATCATGGACGTCGTGTCCTCCGGGCCAAAGATGAAAAGGACTGTCCGGATTGTTATCAGCGCAAAGTTCAAAAGCCAGCATCTCTGATGGTATGGGGGTGTGTTAGTGCCCATGGCATGGGTAACTTGCACATCTGTGAAGGCACCATTAATGCTGAAAGGTACATGCAGATTTTGGAGCAACATATGCTGCCATCCAAGCAACGTCTTTTTCAGGGATGTCCCTGCTTATTTCAGCAAGACAATGCCAAGCCACATTCTGCACATGTTCCAACAGTGTGGCTTCATAATAAAAGAGTGCGGGTACTAGACTGGCCTGCCTGCAGTCCAGACCTGTCTCACATTGAAAATGTGTGGCACATTATGAAGTGCAAAATACGACAATGGAGACCCCGGACTGTTGAGCAACTGAAGTTGTACATCAAGCAAGAATGGGAAAGAATTCCACCTACAAAGCTCCAACAATTAGTGTCCTCTGTTCCCAAATGCTTATTGAGTGTTGTTAAAAGGAAAAGTGATGTAACACAGTGGTAAACATGCCCCTGTCCCAACTTCTTTGGAATGTGTTGCAGGCATCAAATTCAAAATGAGTAAATATTTGCAAAAAACAATAAAGTTTATCCATTTGAACATTAAATATCTTGTCTTTGTAGTGCATTCAATTGAATACAGGTTGAAAAGGATTTGCAAATCATCGTATTCTGTTTTTATTTATGTTTTACACAACGTCTCAACCTCATTGGAATTAGGGTTGTAAGTACTAGTCACGCTGTTTAAAAAAAATGCTAATTTTTGTTTAGCATCATGTGGACTGGGTCAGCTCAGCCCTCACCACACATGCTAACCTGCTAGCTTTGTCCCAGATAAACATGCATTTTGTCATCCATGGAGAAATTAGCGAAGAATTGCAAAACACAGTAAGCACTTGTCAAGAGTGGATCTGCACAAGGAATGCATCGAGTGCTTTGGTTTGGTACACGAAATCTTGTAAATCAACCCATTTTACTGCATGCACAGTTCCAGCTTCCCACTTGCACCCCTCTGCCACAGAGTTGAACTTCTCCAACAGAATGAAAAGCTCAAGCCCAGGCCATGCAGCTCCACCAGCTACTCCTGTCAGTGGGAGAGTGGATAGGAGTCTGAAGAAATGAAGGACTCCAAAGTATGCACATAGGTGCTGAAAGAAAGATGAGTGCACTCCCCAGACAATCATACATGAAGACCCTCACAGTAAGGAACTTATGGACAGTTTAGCTAGGCCAGTGGAAAATCTGGGCCTGTCATGGCCAGATCCCCCACCTCCCCCCATCCACTTTGCGAGTTGCCTATTTTCAAGGGCTGCCCTTCACCAACCATTACCCTCTAACTTTCTTCCTTGTCCAGACATCACTACAGAGGTGAGACGATCATGGGAGAAACCTCTACGGACACAATTCTCCCATCCAAGTCTCTTGGGCATGGTCTACCATCAACAAAGACCTGAATCTTTGTTACTCGGCTATGCCACCTTTGGAAGAGTCTCAGAAGCCTCAGCTTCCATCTAAGGCATGCAGGCTTTATGCCATGTCAGCAAATGTTTTATAAAGCAGCTGGGCATTCAGCAACCATGATGAGCAACATAGCTGTCCTCCTCTTGAAATCAGGCCTGCCTGCTTTAGGACCTTGGAGGTCAGGCCTGCCAGCTTTAGAACCTTGGAGGTCAAGCCAACCCAGAAGTATATACTGAGCTGCAGAGGTCTACTGATTTTTCCCTGTACATGCTCAGCTGCGCATCCCAGGATGCAGGCAGGATCATGAGGTTTAAGTCATCACACAATGGCTCACACTAACACAAATGAAAGAAAGAGAAGAAGGTTCTCCTCTGTGCTCCCTTCATGGTCTGCGGCTTGTTTGGGCCAGTTGTACAAGACATCACCCATAAATTTGAGATGCAGTAGAAGGACTCAACAGCATTCAGCACTATAATGCCCTGTCAGTGAAAGTCACAAAGCTTATGTATACACCAAGCACACATGTTCATACTCCCATACTGTCAGCAAAACCAGATTTTTTAATGTCACAGTGGCCCGTAATTCCTCTGTCCATTCAGCTCCATAACCAGTACAGACAGTTTAGAGCATATGCGGCCAGGATACAAGGTGTTCAGGAATCTGCCTCTGTTGTACACCAACATGCAGCCATTCAGTCAGTCCCAGGCTGATAACTCTAGGGGGCATCAAATTGTTCAGTAGCAACAACTTGCCCTATTTCAGAAGTGGAAAGTGCAGACTCTAAATGCTGTTCAAAAAGGCAATGCCTTGCAGTTCACCAGCAGGCCTCCAGGGCTCGCTGGTGTCACACAAACAAAAGTGTCAACTTTAACAGAGCCTTATCTAAAGCTGGAGATATGCCTCCCTTCAGAAAAAGGCACAATACACTTAGTATAGAGGGGAGAAACTAAGGCAGGGTTTTACCAGAGATACAGATGACTGAAGCCTGAGGCCAGTCCTGGATCTCAGGTTCCTGAACCAAACACTGTGAAAATGCCTTTTTGCATGATTACACACCATTGCCTCTTCAGATCAGTCAGGCAAGCAGATTATTCCACCACTTTAGACCTGAAGGATGCTTTATTTCACATTCCCATAGTAGAGAGGCACAAGTATTTCAGGTTTCCCTTTCGGGGAAAAGCTTACAAATTTTACGTTCTTCCGTTCGGCCTGGCATCAAGCCCTTGTACTTTTACATGTGCATGTTCTTATACTATGCTATGCTACCTCAATGACTCTCTACACAAACACCAATCAAGCATCTACGCACGTTGGATTTTTTAATAAATTGGGAAAACAGTTGTCTTGTTCCTGGTCAAAGAACAAGTTTCTTATGTCTCATTCAAAATTCACTTTCTTTGCATGTACAACATTTCTGTTGCAAGGCAGAAGCGCATTATAGAAACAGCCCACCCTGCTTTTTATACCTGCAGCTGTATGGCCTCTCAGATTTGATGTTAATGAGCAGAGTGAATGTTATGGAGGTTCAAATCTGTGGAGATTTAGATTGGAAGGTAGTGTTTTCTGTGCTGAAACACATCGACTTCACATCAGGGAGGGCTTGTTATTTAGTTCATTAGCTGCATCAGATGTGTTGGGAGCAGGGAAACTCTGGTCCAGGACTGAGAACCACAGGACAACCTGTGCAACCCCTAGTGTGTGCAGTTATGGTTTAGATATGTTTCATCACGGTACCACTGGGGTAAGCTCTCAGAAATATGTGTATTTTTTTGTTTACATGAAGGTTACTCACAGCTGTGGTGGACATCTCCATAGGGCAGGGGCAGTAGTGGAGTATGTAGAGGATGGTGTGTATAACGCAGTATTGGATTCCTCTTGTAAATCTGATCCACCACTTCTGAGTTTAGCCAGTTCTCCTGAAAAGTCCACAAAAAAAAACACATGCATGTTTTACCTTTACCTAACGAACTGAACTGCTATTTTTTGCATTTAAAATCTTGCTGCGGTTCGGGTCGTCCACGGCCGGAAAGTTCTTCGGCTGCATTTAGCTTTCGACCCAATTAAAGCTCTTGTGTGTGTAGGTGTGTATGTGGGTGGCATATGGATATGTATGTTACCATAATGTCCTGGATGAGTTGTTGCGTGTGTGTGTCTGTGGGTGGTTTGGTATCGATGACGTTCTGCACAGCATTGGCCCAGCGAGACACTTCACTCTGCAGCTTACTGTACAACCTGTAGGAGTGCTTACGTCCAAACACTGTCACACACCAGTAACCTAGACACATACACAGCCACAAATACACAGATAATAGTCATGAATTACTTTTTAATATTAATAGTTATTATTGTGTGTGTGTAATAGTTATTATTGTATATATATATATATATATATATATATATATATATATATATATATATATATATATATATATATATATATGCAATGTGCATCCAATCTCATTTGTCCAAAATGTTCCAGTACAATCAAAAACTGAATTAGCGTAAATTTGTGAAATTCTAAATCATTGCTTTGAAGTCAGAAATTTACATTCTTAGTGTATATATGTGAGTTTTTGTGTGTGTGTGTATGTGTGCGCTGACCAGTCTCTTTGTAAATTCTCTCATCAGGGGGCAGTACGGAGCAGAGGCTGTTCAGCAGTAGAGAGCCCAGTTTGAGTGCATTCCGCTCTGAACTCTTGTAGTAGTCCAGGGAATTATGAGTAAGCAGGAACCAGCGTTTCTTTAGTCTCAGGTTACTACGACTACTGCCCTTCATTTCCTTATGCAGCCATCCTGAGAGGGAGAGGAAAAAAAGAGTGGCTGATTTATCAGATACTACTCAAACACTCTACTACATCACAGGAAAAAATACACAGCTAACACCACATCACACAATATGAATGTGTGCCATTTCAGGCTAGATTTGTTACAGGATTAAATTGGGTTATTATTTTTCTATTTAATGTCCAATTTAGCATTTTGCTAATTAGATCAGGTGTTTAATAAGGTAGAGCACAGTGCTGTCACAACAATTATTTGGCTTAGTTGACTAAAATCGACAATCAAATTAGTTGGCAACTTATTTAGTAGTTGATTAGTTGGTGACGTCATTACGCAGTTTTCTCACTCTCATTAGGAAGGTTTTGACATTACCGCTCACTGAAGACTTAACAACAGCGCAATGGCTGCCTCAAAAACAAAATCCTCAAATGTCTGAGAGCATTTCATGCTAAACTCAGAAAAAAGGTTGCTAGTTGTGCTATTTGTAAACTGACTTTAGCAGGCATGAGAGCACATCCTCCATATTGATGCATCTGAAGAGGAAACTTGTTGGCTCATTGGATGAATAAGATTTCGGTAAGATATGCCCGATCCCAAATCACATACTAGCCCACTAAGTAGTGTGTAAAAATAGTGCATATTCCAGAGCCAGTTTATGAGGAGCCTGGCCACTTCCTATTCCCACCGTTATATTATAAACAGGAATGCTAAACAGCAGAGGGCGCCCGCAAGTGAGTCCTCAATGAATGGGAGTGAATGGCGCTCAACAGCTAAGAAAGTTAAAATAGTTTCTAATCACTTGCCCAGAACTTTTCTTTAATTTTAGAAAGTAGAAGGATGTATTTCACTAAAAAAACAAAGAAATTTTACCTATATATTTCCTTTTTCTACAGCCGACGGGTTTTGGGCAGCAGGAGGCGGGCTTTACTGCTAGAGGGTGATGACTGATTGGCGAACAGAGCAGCTCATTGGCTGTTTGCGCTCACTGACGTCATGGACACATATGAGGCGCCGTTTTAAACTAATATACCTCGAGTTTTAAAACTCTTAAAATATAACAGCAGTGTTAAAATGTTTTATTATACTCATATATATATAATCATATATATAATATACTTATTATTATTATTCAGGAAATTATTGTATTCTTTTCCATTAAAAATGTTTCAACATTTATAAACTACGATTTTGCTCAAACTGTTCACTTTCCAGATAATGTTTACACTTTTAAACATGCATTGTTGTTTTGACATCGAGACCACCGTTGTGTTTAAATTTTGCAAATACAGGACAGCGTTGACAAACTACGGAGCCCCTAAGGGGCCGTGATTTAAAAAAAAACATCCCTTGGAAAAAAAATGTAGTCCGTCGCAAATGTTTTGAATTCCCTCGCAAAATATATGCATTCCGTGTAATATAATAATTCCCCAAAATATCAGACCGCAAGCAAACGTAGGACCAGGGGGTGCCCAGTGACATTGCCTACATTAGAGTTTTGTTTTTAGCATAGCTAATGTTAAAAGCTGTTTTCCCAGTTTCAGTCTATGCTGAGTTTATTCAGCAATTGTTCTCTGCAGTCTCTGTAAATGTAGCTTTTACTGTACGATGACACTCGATCTCAGTTTCAGTTTGCATCACTAATAACAATCATGTTTGATTTTGAGAAGTAACACTATGTCATTATATATCAATCCAAGATCAATGTAAAACTCAACGAGCTGCTCCATGTCTGAGCATAAGCAAAGCACAGCTTTTGCAAGTGAATGCAAACCGTTAGCATCATAATGCAGAACATTTGCGAAGGAATGCATTTTATTTGCGAGGGAAGGCAATGGCACTAACTTTTCTTTTACCATGTCCCCTTTACGGGCTCCATACCAAACAGCTTTCTGTTTTCAGCGAAAACAGTTTTTTGGCTCCACTCACAGACAGTTTCAGGAGCTAGTTTTCAGCAGACATACAGGAGAGCTGGACAAAGGCTTAACATTGAAATTAGATGTTTACACAAAATTATTCATTTAACTGTTCATAGAAAACAACTTTTCCACAAACGTTCACCACTTTCCCTTCCACTAAATCAGAGCGCATTTGCTCTGCAGCGGTGAATGTCCTATTTCAATAAAGACCTGAGACTGTAAAATATAGTTGCAGCAAAATGTAGCCCGACAGCTGAGCACAGAGCACAGACTGTGCTGTTTAAATTAAAAATTTAAATTTAGAACGACTTATTCCTTGATTAAAGGAAAACTGATTTAGTTTTGTTATATTTTATTGCTGCTACTTTCTACATCCTTGGTTATAAATTTTGACAGGAAAAATACATTGGAGTTTTATTTTTTTATCTTTTGTATTAGTTTTGTAACAGTGAATCCTTGAATGTTATTCATCTATTGTTAGTTAGCAAATGCATAAGACTAAATAAGCTACATTTAAGTATTAAGTACATTTAAGTTATTTGGTAATGTGATTCACAATGCGAATAATTGATTATTCGTTTCATGAAACAATCATCTAACGACTTTCAAATTAGTCATTTGTTGTAGCCCTAGCTGTCACCTTCCTTGCTCATTTAGAAATCTAATGCTCACATTGATAGTATAGGCCATTATATTGATAGTGTAGGCTGTTACACAATAAATGCTGCATGAATAAACAGCATGAAAAGGCATTCACATATATTATTCACATCAGAATATTCAGAGTCAAATATAGAGTTTCTTCATAGTCCAGACATGACTCAGTTTAGGATTTTTAAAATTTTAGTTTGTTCACACTGCCAACAAAAGCAAACAAGCAAAAAAAATTGTCTTCAAGTCACAAAGGTGTGCACTGATCCTCACAAAAAGGTGCAAACAATTGAACAGGCTACTTTCTATTTTGAAAAAGTGACCTAGCATATAGCTTACAGAGACTCTCATTAAAGAGCTGAAATTTTGAGTGCTCTCATATGTAGTAACCCAGTTTGAGCTGCTTTTGGAGATACTAACAACATATATGCAGGGCAAACTTATACCATCTTAATGAATTGTGATTGGTGTGTAAAGACCTGTGGCCAAATGTTGAAACATTTGGCTTTGATCTTTGATGTGTGAATGACCTGAGCTCATGTCTCACCCCTGATAATGAATTCTTGGCCCTGGACACGTGTGTCTCCCTTTGAGCGCTGCAGCAGTGCGATCCAGTGATGCATCTCTTCAGGAGTCTCCGCATTACAGTGCAGAAAACGATGAGCTGTTATAATCACAAAAGAGTTCGGCCTAGAGATGCAGGAGAATAAAGTGAGAGAGGAATAGAGGGACCAAGTGGGAAAGAGAGAGTATTGTGAAAGGTTTTATAAGAGTAAACTTCTGTCTTTCAGAATACAGCACGACATAATTTGTAAGATTAGCTTTATCCGAAAATCTGGCTGATTCCCTCTGAATTGTAATGCACATTTTCCCCATGTAGGGATGTGAATTTTGATCTGTGAGTGTCCACGAGAGATGGATATGCGGTTTACCATGGGCAGGGAAAAAATATGCACCCCCAAAAAGTGTATTTTGGGCGAAATTAACTGAAGTAGCCAGAAGCTTACTTTTTAGGTTATATTACTTACTTAAAAAGTAAAAAAAAAAAAACAGTGGTTTACAAATTTAGCAGGAAGCATTTTATGTGTAAAGGATGTTTTTTTCTTCAGATGAGATAAAACTACAGCTAGCTGGTACAACACTAGATGCTGATGAGTACTTGTCATCTTACATGAGGTATTTTCTCCTCAGTGGACGATGTGCCAACATTTTAGTTGGCATAGAAACAGATTTCCACTGCTTCTGGAACTAGTGAACATCAGATAGAATATTTGGCCTAATTAGCAATAAGGCTACAGTATGTGTG